>NC_036848.1:24382185-24400009 GCF_002910315.2 Salvelinus sp. IW2-2015
AACAACATCTATAACAAAACGAAACAAAACAACAAACGACCGTGAAGCTACAAACGTAAGTGCAATACAAAAGCTACAAACGTTCTACATAGACAATTACCCACAAACGCATAATGCCTATGGCTGCCTTAAAATGGCTCCCAATCAGAGACAAATGAAAGACAGCTGTCTCTGATTGAGAACCACTCAGGCAACCATAGACATACCTAGACACATTCATTAAACACAACCCCATACACTAAACCCAACACCCCCTTTACCATATAACCACCCAAGACGAGACAAAACACAAACATTCCCCATGTCACACCCTGACCTAACTAAAATAAAAAAGAAAACAAAGAATACTAAGGCCAGGGCGTGACAGTACCCCCCCCCAAAGGTGCAGACTCCGGCCGCAAAACCAACACAGAAGGGGAGGGTCCGGGGTGGGCCTTCTATAGCGGCGGCTCGGGTGCGGGACGTGACCCCCACTCCACCATTGTCAATACCAGCTTTGGTGTCTGTAGATCCTGGCTGGCGGTAGGCTCTGCTGCTCATGGCTGGCGGTAGGCTCTGGCTGCTCATGGCTGGCTGGCGACTCTGGCTGCTCATGGCTGGCTGGCGACTCTGGCTGCTCATGGCTGGTGCGCTCTGGCTCGGCTGGCTGGCGACTCTGGCTGCTCATGGCTGGCTGGCGACTCTGGCTGCTCATGGCTGGCTGGCGACTCTGGCTGCTCATGGCTTGCTGGCGACTCTGGCTGCCCCTGTCTGGCGGAAGGCTCTGGCTGCTCCTGTCTGGGGACGGCTCTTGCGGCTCCTGTCTGGCGGACGGCTCTAGCGGCTCCTGTCTGGCGGACGGCTCTAGCGGCTCCTGTCTGGCGGACGACTCTAGCGGCTCCTGTCTGGCGGAAGGCTCTGGCTGCTCCTGTCTGGCGGAAGGCTCTGGCTGCTCCTGTCTGGCGGACGGCTCTGGCGGCTCCTGTCTGGTGGACGGCTCTGGCGGCTCCTGTCTGGCGGACGGCTCTAGCGGCTCCTGTCTGGCGGACGGCTCTTGAAGGCTCAGGACAGACGGGCGGCTTTGAAGGCTCAGTACAGACGGGCGGCTTTGAAGGCTCAGGACAGAGGGCGGCTTTGAAGGCTCAGGACAGACGGGCAGTTCAGGCGGCGCTTGGCAGACGGACAGCTCAGACGGCGTTAGGCAGACGGGCAGTTCAGGCGCCGCTGGGCAGACGGCAGACTCTGTCCGGCTGAGGCGCACTGTAGGCCTGGTGCGTGGTGCCGGAACTGGTGGTACCGGGCTGGGGACACGCACCTGAAGGCTAGTGCGGGGAGAAGGAAACGGGCATACTGGACCCTGGAGACGCACATTAGACCCAGTGCGTGGTGCCGAACTGGTGGTACCGGGCTGGGGACACGCATCTCAGGGCTAGTGCGGGGAGCAGGAACAGGGCACACTGAATTCTCGAGGCGCACTATAGGCCTGGTGCGTGGTACCGGAACTGGTGGTACCGGGCTGAGGCACGCACCTCAGGGCGAGTGCGGGAGAAGGAACAGTGCGTTACAGAGCTCTTCTCTTTTTTTGTTCGTTTCGTGTTTCACTCGTCTCAAATAAAAGAGATGTATTTTCCACACGCTGCGCCTTGGTCCACTCATTATCCTCAAGACGATCGTGACAAGAAGTCATACATTGCACTGTTCACTTGTGCTGTAACCAGAGCAGTGCATTTGTAACTGGTCTCAGATCAGTCAACAGAGACATTCCTGTTAGCTCAGAAAAGATTCATCTCAAAGAGAGGATTATGCAAGGTAATCTATTCGGACAATGCAAAAACATTCAAGAGAGCTGATCAGGACTTAAAATCTGTGGAAGGAAATCAACGAGCCCCAACTCTTGGCATGATGCCCCTTTCTTCTCAGAAAGGGGCATCACCTGGAGGTTCATCACCGAGCGAGCAGCCAGGTGGGGCGGATTCTGGGAAAGACTCATCAGGTCAGTGAAAAAATGCCTGAGAAAGGTTCTTGGGAGAGCTTCACTCAACTTTGAAGAGATGTGCACAGTCTTGACAGAGGTTGAAGCTATCCTAAATTCTATGCCTCTGACCTTCGTGCACAATGAAGTGGATGAACCACAACCCCTGACACCAGCACACTTCCTGGTGGGTAAAATACTAACCTCTTTGCCGCCCGAGCCGTATCCGGCTGATACTCAGCACCCAACGCTCAACAAGGAGGAAACGGAATGCAGATGGAAGTAAAGGCAGAGACTTGTGACCAGCTGCAGGAACAGCTGGCGAAGAGACTACTTACTGGTTCTAAAGTCAGCACACCGCTGTGACACACCACAGCCCACCCCACTGAAAGTGGGTGACGTTGCACTCATCGGAGAAGATAACACACCCAGACAAACTTGGAAACTACAGAAGATTGAGGAACTGTTTCCAGGTCGAGATGGCCTAGTTAGGTCATGTTCAGTTCGTACTGCCTCGGGGACTTTGTTGAGAAGACCTGTTCAGTTGATTTACTGCTTAGAGATTTAGATGAACACGGTAGTTCATCGGGGCGAAGACATTATAACTTTAAAGGGTTATAGAGTTAATGTTTTCAGTTAATTTATTGATCTGTATCTAAAGATATTTTATTTTAAATATGTAAGAGTAATTGTATTAGAATTCATGTGATGGAGATTGAGAGAACTATGTACATATTTCCATTGTATTGGTTAGTATTAACAGGAAATAAGAAAACGATGTACAAGTGATTATCCTGGCTTTCACTTGCAACTTTCTTTTGTTTTGTAGAATCTAAAGTAGTAAAATGTAATGTGTACAAGTATTATTACTAAAAATCAGCTCTCTCACAACCAACGTCCCGAGTCATTACTTTGAAGATAGTTATTCTACACCAGTGCTTCCCAAACTTTTTATAGTCCCGTACCCCTTCAAACATTCAACATCCAGATGTGTACCCCCTCTAGCAACAGGGTTAGAGCTTGATGTTATACGTGCTATATGATACATTTATTAAACATAAGAATGAGTGTGAGTTTTTGTCACAACCTGGCTCGTGGGAAGTGACAAATAGCTCTTATTGGACCAGAGCACACATAATAATAATCAATAATTTTCCTCTTTATTGAGCCATATCACATATAAAACCTTATTTGTTAATCAAAAATGGTGAATAACACACCACAGGTTAATGAGAAGGGTGTGCTTGAAAGGATGCACATAACTCTGCAATATTGGGTTGCATTGGAGAGAGTCTGTCTTAAATAATTTTCCACACACAGTCTGTGCCTGTATTTAGTTTTCATGCTAGTGAGGGCCGAGAATCCACTCTCACATAGGTATGTGGTTGCAAAGGGAATCAGTGTCTTAACAGCACGATTTGCCAAGTCAAGAAACTCTGAGCACAGCCCAATTCAGAAATCTGGCAGTGGCTTCTGATTTAAATTAAATTTTCACAGAACCGCTTGTTGCAATTTTGATGAGGCTCTTTTGTTCAGACATCGGTAAGTGGACTGGAGGCAGGGCATGAAAGAGATAATGAATCCAGTTGTTTGTGTCTTCCGTTTTGGGAAAGTACATGCGTAAATGCGCACCCAGCTCACTCAGGTGCTTCGCTATATCACATTTGACATTGTCCGTAAGCTTGCGGATGATGATGGAGATGATGGAGATGTTAATGCAGATAGAAAAGAGCTCCAATTTCTTAATCATAGCTTCAATTTTGTCCCGCACATCGAATATAGTTGCGGAGAGTCCCTGTAATCCTTGATTCAAATCATTCAGGCGAGAAAAAACATCACCCAGATAGGCCAGTCGTGTGAGAAACTCGTCATCATGCAAGCAGTCAGACAATTGAAAATGATGGTCAGTAAAGAAAACTTAAGCTCGTCTCTCAATTWAAAAAMWTTTGTCAATACTTTGCCCCCTGATAACCAGCGCAATTCTGTATGTTGTAAAAGCGTTACATGGTCGCTGCCCATATCATTGCATAATGCAGAAAATACACGAGAGTTCAGGGGCCTTGCTTTCACAAAAATATCAATTTTCACTATAGTGTCCAAAATGTATTTTAATCTGTCATGCATTCCCTTGGCAGCAAGAGCCGCTTGGTGGATGCTGCAGTGTACCCAAGTGGCGTCGGGTGCAACTGCTTGCACGTGCGTTACCACTCCACTATGTCTTCCTGTCATGGCTTTTGCACCATCAGTACAGATACCAACACATCTTGACCACCAAAGTCCATTTGATGTAACAAAGCTGTCCAGTACTTTACAAATATCCGTTCCTGTTGTCTGGTTTGCAGAAGAGGATGTCCTCCTTAATTGACCCCCCATAAACATAACAGACACATACCAGGAGCTGTGCCAGGCCAGCCATGTCTGTTGACTCATCCAGCTGTAACTCATATAATTCACTGGCTTGTATGCAAAGCAGTAATTGTTTCAAAACATCTCCTGCCATGTCACTGAAAGAAAGAAAGAAATAATATAAAAAAGTGGGATGATGACTCCAAATTTCTTTGTGCTTTTTTGTAATTGTCAATTTCTGGATGGCAACTGTCTTCAGATTGAAAGTGGAGATGTAACACGTTATGTTTCACTTTCCCTTAGAAGAGCAATACATTTACACAAACATCAACACAAAGAGAGTGTTGAGCAAATCTTGAATTACTATTGCATCATACAGGCAAGATCTGTGCGCACAAGTTAAATTGTGATCATTCACTGAAGTGATTTTCTGAAACCAATTATTACTATGCTGTTTTCTGTTTTCTTTTCACAAACATATATCCTTGCAATCAGGCTCTAGACTATGGTTTCAAAGCTACCGGTAATTAGCCAAAGTTACTTGGATCTTCAGTAATTTAGGTAATTAACAGAAAATAACTTTGGTAATTTATACTTGAATAACTTTTTAAATGTTTTATTGGTAGATTTTTTTKATATCTGTGTCCATATTGTCCGGGAGTTTCTAATAGATAGACCATATGGTTCAAGAGAAAATAGCGTAATTAATGAAAAAAGCATCTAATCAACTATGGCATTATTTTCAATTAACTATGCAACTTTTCCAACTATTTACTTTTTCACAACTGCCACCAGTTTGATGCCAATCTCYCTCACCGCTGCAACAGTATCTATTTTTAAATGATAAGGCCCATCTCGGCTGGTTCATTCATCAATCATTTCATGGTGTGAACAACGGTGTAGCTACCCAACAAATATGTAAATAGGCCTTTAAAGAAGTAATTTATTCTTAAACTAGAAAGCCAGTGATTGTTAGTCAAGTTGATTAAGCACAAAACATTTCGAAAGACATTTTGCTAAATGTTTTATCACAGAACATAAAGCACAATGTGACAAAATGTACATTATATTACGTCATTTAATTGTATTGTCATATGTTGAGCTGAGAGTGTAGGGGGGGAGCGAGTCAGACTACTTTCTAAAGGCCGGCGTCTCGTTCTGTTGTCACAACACACTGGGATATTAAAGCTATTTATCTTGCCGCCCCACCATTGCAGAGGCAGCTTGAAGGGGCTCTGATGCATGCTTAATACTCTAATCACACTCTCTCTCTCTCTTCAGGACCCCCTCCTCGCTCCCCTAATCTCTCACAAACACACACACAACCTGCTTCTGTTGACCTCTACAGGGCCATTTTTATTTTCAAATGGCGATGGCTTGMTCTGCTCTGAGGGATAGTCAGTGTCTGGACCAGAGTGTGTGTCTACGTGTTTAACTATACTTGTGGGGACCAGAAGCCCCTACAAGAATAGTAAACAAACAAGGTCAAAYGCTATTTCTAATGGGTTTAGGGTTAGAATTAGGTTTAGGGTTAGGAGTTTTAGGGTTAGGAGCTAAGATTCGTTTTAGGGTTTGGTTTAAGGTTAAGGTTAGGGATTATGGCTAGGGATTAGGGAAAATAAGATTTTGAATTGGTACTGAATTGTGTGTCCCCATAAGGTCAGTTAAGGTCAGTTGTTGATCCAAGATGGCGTAACAGTGCAGACGTGGTTTGTCGTCCTCTCGTTTACTTTTTGTATTTTTCCAATTTTAAATTAAATATACCTTTCGGTAACCTGCCTTACTCAATGTGACACGGATTCGCTATTTTTTTTTAGACCTTATAGCCAAAACATGCGCCAGAGGCTAGCCAGCTACTAGCTATTTAGTCATTGTTAGCCACTGCTAGCGACCTTTATCCTCTGCTCAGGCACCAGCTGTTTTTTAGCCTGGATAATACCTGCCAGCCTCTGACTGTTTWTCTCCACTACAATGCCGGATTCCTGCCGTATACCCTGGACCATTGATCATCACAGCTAGCTAGCTGCCACTGAGTGACCCAGCCCCGAAGCTAGCCCTGAGCCAGGCACATCTCCCGGCTAGCAAACGTGATTACCACAACTACAATACCTTTTTCGCCATCTGGCCCGGTCCCTTCGTCRACACGGCGCCCCGCCGTACCACCACGACTGGTCCGCAGACGTAATTCCATCAGCTGTGCCTTCAACCGGCCTTTGCCGGACGTYGGAGCAGATGCTTCTTCTTACCCCGGACTGCTAACATTAAACGCTGTGTCTCCCTCGTGCTAGCGTAGCAACGACTACCCCGCGGCTTCCCTGTTCCATCTATTGCTGTACAGTGGACCCTATGATCACTTGGCTACATAGCTGATGCCTACTGGACTGTTCATTTATCACGGTACTCCACTTTGTTTACCTTTGTTTATCTGTTGGCACATGCGGTGACCACACGGTGACCTCACCCAGTATAACCAGCATGTCCAGAGATGCAACCTCTCTTATCATCACTCAGTGCCTGGGCTTACCTCCACTGTACCCGCACCCCACCATACCCCTGTCTGCACATTATGCCCTGAATCTGCTCTACCACGCCCAGAAATCTGCTCCTAATATTCTCTGTCCCCAACGCACTAGACGACCAGTTTTGCTAGCCATTAGCCATACCCTCATCCTACTCCTCCTCTGTTCCTCGGGTGATGTGGAGGCTAACCCAGGCCCTGCGTGTCCCCAGGCACTCTCATTTGTTGACTTCGGTAATCAAAAAGCCTTGGTTTCATGCATGTTAACATCAGAAGCCTCCTCCCTAAGTTTGTTTTACTTACTGCTTTAGCACACTCCGCCAAGCCTGATGTCCTTGCCGTGTCTGAATCGTGGCTTAGGAAGGCCACCAAAAATTCKGAGATTTCCATACCCAACTACAACATTTTCCGTCAAGATAGAACTGCCAAAGGGGGAGGAGTTGCAATCTACTGCAGATATAGCTTGTAAAGTTCTGTCATACTTTCCAGGTCTATGCCCAAACAGTTCGAGCTTCTAATTTTAAAAATGTATCTCTCCAGAAATAAGTCTCTCACTGTTGCCGCCTGTTATAGACYACCTTCTGCCCCSAGCTGTGCCCTGGACACCATATGTGAATTGATTGCCCCCCATCTATCTTCAGAGTTCGTACTGTTAGTTGACCTAAACTGGGATATGCTTAACACCCCAGCAGTCCTACAATCTAAGCTAGATGCCCTCAACCTCACACAAATTTTCAAGGTACAACCCTAAATCTGTGAACATGGGCACCCTCATAGATATTATCCTGACCAACTTGCCCTCCAAATACACCTCTGCTGTTTTCAATCAGGATCTCATGGTGTATCACAGGTCTATCTATTGCCTGCATCCACTATGGGTCCGCGGTCAAATGACCACCTCATCACTGTCAAACGCTCCCTATAACACTTCTGCAGGCCCTTCTAATCGACCTGGCCCGGGTATCCTGGAAGGATATTGACCTCATCCCGTCAGTTGAGGATGCCTGCTCGTTCTTTAAATAATTTCCTCACCATCTTAAAACCTTTCTCAATAGGGGGTGCTGTTTACACTTTGAAAATTTCGCTCCCAAATTAAACTGCCTCGTACTCAATTCTTGCTCGTACAATATGCATATTATTATTTACTATTGGATAGAAAACACTCTCTAGTTTCTAAAACCGTTTGAATTATTTCTCTGAGTGAAACAGAACTCACTCTGCAGCACACTTCCTGTCAGGAAGTGAGATTTCTGAAATCGAGGTCTCTGTTCTAAATTCCAATGTAAGCTATGGGGCTACATGCACTGCATACGCCTTCCCCTAAATGTCAGTAAGCGGTGAGAATTAATGGAGTGGATTGCATCATCTGGGGCACTATAAATCCTCTTGAACGGAAGGTCCGACCTTTTCAACGGGGGGCCTGACGCAGAGGGACATCACCATGGCGTCCTGAAAAGCTTTTCGTTTGAGAAGTTCTATATCTCCGGCTCTGATTTAATTAGATTTTTGTCTTAAAAACTTCATAAGGTAGTTAATTTAAACCGACTTATAGCAGTTTATAGCAGTTTATTGCGATTTTCTGGAATTTATTTGTCACGCGCTATCGCGTGTTGGACACCTCTACGGCACTGGCTAGCGTTAGCTGCTAATTCTAATCAGACAAGAGGACATCTTTCAACCAAAAGACGATTGTCTGGACAAAGGACACCTTGCCCAAGATTCTGATGGAAGCTCATCAAAAAAGTAAGAAGTCTTATTGCTGTTAATTCGTATTTATGTTGAAAAAAGTTACACAATAATTCCGCCATTCATTTCGGCACGGTCTCGCTGTAACGCACGCTGTATGCCGTAGTAACGTTAATTTTAAAATCTAACACAGCGGTTGCATTAAGAAACTAATGTATCTTTCATTTGCTGTCCAACCTGTATTTTTTGTCAAGTTTAAGATTAGTTATCGATTAGATTAGGTGCCTCTCCAAGATGGCGCAGACAGATTGCTTGAAGTTTGGCTACAATTCAATGTATAACCACGATTTGTGCCGCTATAAATATGCACATTTTCGAACAAACCCTATATGCATTGTGTAATATGATGTTACAGGACTGTCATCTGATGAAGTATATGAAGGTTAGTCAAAAATTATATATTCTTTTGCTGGTTTTGTTAGGATCGCTAACTTTGCTGCTGGTAAATGGCTTGTGTTTCTGGCTATTGTGGTAAGCTAATATAAATGCTATATTGTGTTTTCGCTGTAAACACTTAAAAAATCTGAAATATTGGCTGGATTCACAAGATGTTGGTCTTTCATTGTCTGGATGCTGTGTATTTTTCAGAAATGTTTTATGTATGAGTATTTGTGATTTGACGTTGGTCTCTGTAATTATTCTGGCTGCTTCGGCGCTATTTCAGATTGCAGCTGCAATGTAGAACTGTGATTTATACCTGAAATATGCACATTTTTCTAACAAAACATATGCTATACAATAAATATGTTATCAGACTGTCATCTGATGAATTTTGTTCTTTGGTTAGTGACTATTTATATCTTTTATTTGGTCGAATTGTGATAGCTACCTCATCGTAAAAAAATGGTGGAGAAAAAAAGTTGGCTCTTTTGCTATCGTGGTTAGCTAATAGAAATACAATTTGTGTCTTCCCTGTAAAACATTTAAAAAATCAGAAATGATGGCTGGATTCACAAGATGTGTATCTTTCATCTGGTGTCTGGACTTGTGATTTCATGATATTTAGATGCTAGTATTTACTTGTGGCGCTATGCTAGGCTATGCTAGTCAGCTTTTTTACTGATGAGGGTGTCTCCCGGATCCGGGATGAGTAACCAAGTAAAAGTAAATAATGCATGCCCTTTCAAAAAATGTAGAACTAAGACAAGATATAGCCCTTGGTTTCCCTCCATACCTGACTGCCCTTGACCAGCACAAAACATCCTGTGGCGGACTGCAAATAGCATCGAATAGTCCCCGCGATATGTAACTGTTCAGGGAAGTCAGGAACCAATATCACACAGTCAATCAGGAAAGCGAAGGCTAGCTTTTTCAAACAGAAATGTGCATCCTGTAGCTCTAACTCCAAAATGTTTTGGGACACTAAGTCCATGGAGAATAAGAGCACCTCCACCCAGCTGCCCACTGCACTGAGGCTAGGACCACGGTCACCACGATAAATCCATGATAATCGAAAACTTCAATAAGCATAGATGTTCTGAAAGAGCTGCAAAACCTGGACTCCTACAAATCAGATGGGGTAGACAATCTGGACCCTCTCTTTCTAAAATTATCCGCCACCATTGTTGCAAAACCCTATTATTACCAGTCTGTTCAACCTCTCTTTCGTATCGTCCGAGATCCCTAAAATTTGGAAAGTCTGCGGTCATTCCCCCTCTCATAAAGGGGGTGACACTCTAGAACCCAAACTGTTATAGACCTTTATCCATCCTGCCTTGCCTTTCTAAAGTCTTTGAAAAGCCAATTATATAAACAGATCTCTGACCATTTCGAGTCCCACCGTACCTTCTCCGCCGTGCAATCCGGTTTCCGAGCTGGTCATGGTGGCACCTCAGCCACGCTCAAGGTACTAAACGATGTCATAAAACGCCATCGATTAAAGACATGTACTGTGCACCGTCTTCTATAGACCGTGCAAGGCTTTCGACTCTGTCAATCACCGTATTCTTATCGGCAGACTCAATAGCCTCGGTTTCTCAAATGACTGCCTCGCCTGGTTCACAATTACTTCGCAACAGAGTTCATGTGTCAATTCGGAGGGCCTGTTGTCCGGACCTTTGGCAGTCTCTATGAGGTCACCACAGGGTTAAATTCTCGGGCTGACTCTTTTCTCTGTTATATATCAACGATGTCGCTCTTGTGCTGTCGGGTGATTCCCTGATCCACCTCTACGCAGACGACACCATTCTGTATACATCTGACTCTCTTTGGACACTTGTGTTAGCTAACCTCCAAACGAGCTTCAATGCCATACAAACACTCCTTCCGTGGCCTCCAACTGCTCTTAAAGGCTAGCAAAACAAATGCATGCTTTTTCAACCGCTAGCTGCCCGCACCCGCCTGCCCGACTAGCATCACTACTCTGGGCAGTTCTGACCTATGATACGTGGACAACTACAAATACTAGGTGTCTGGCTAGACTGTTAACTCTCCTTCCAGACTCATATCAAACATCTCCAATCCAAAATCAAAATCTAGAATAGGTCTTCTATTCGCAACAAAGCCTCCTCACTCACGCCGCCAAACTTACCCTAGGAAAACTCACCATCCCTACCGATCCTTCGAAATTCGACGATTATCATCTGACAAAATAGCTTCCAATACTCTACTCACAAAAATTGGATGTAGTCTATCACAGTGCCATCCGTTTTGTTACCAAAGCTCCTTTATACCACCCACCACTGCGACTGTAATTGCTCTAGTTGGCTGGCCCTCGCTACATATCCGTCCCAGACCCACTGGCTCCAGGTCATCTATAAGTCTATGCTAGGTAAAGCTTCGCCTTATCTCAGCTCACTGGTTCATCGATTTAACAACACCCACCCGTAGCACGCGCTCCAGCAGGTATATCTCACTGGTCATCCCCAAAGCCAACACCTGCTTTGGACGCCTTTCCTTCCAGTTCTCTGCTGCCAGTGACTGGAATGAATTGCAAAAATTGCTGAAGCTGGAGACTTACATTTCCCTCCCTCACTAACTTTAAACATCAGCTATCTGAACAGCTAACCAATCGCTGCAGCTGTACATAGTCCATCTGTAAATAGTCCACCCAATCTACCTATCTCATCCCCATATTGTTTTTATTTACTTTGCTGCTCTTTTGCACACCAGTATCACTACTTACACACCATCATCTGCTCATCATCATCTGCTCATCTATYACTCCAGTGTTAATCTGCTAAATTGTAATTACTTTGCTACTATTACCTATGTATTGCCTTGCCTCCCCATGCCATTTGCACACACTGTATATAGACTTTCTTTTTTTTATATTGTGTTATTGACTGTACGCTTGTTTATTCCATGTGTAATGTGGAATGATCATAATTTTACAATGTATTCATTATTCAACAGCCTTACTTAAATGCAGTACAAGTGGATGCATATCTGTGCATGTTTTGGAAAAATAGGATACACATATTTTCTCAGACTACGGAACATTTCAATGTATTCTCAAATGAAAACATTGTCTGTGTTTGATAATTTGTTAATTTAAATGGTTTCTTACATTTTACTTAAAGCCTGCCAGTGTAATGCGTTACTACTTCTCATAAGCATGTATGAGCCTTTATTATTATAAGCYGCAAGTCATGACATGGTGCGGTAGAGGTAAACCTACATCTCAGTGTCCTTTCCCTGACTTCGCATAGCAGTTCTTTAAAAGCCATTCTTGACAGTGTAATTTACCATAGATGCCCCTTTTATACCTGGTTCTAACATGCATCCTTTGTCCTGAACTTGTCCACATTCWGATTGATCACACATTTTTAGACAATTAAAAGATGCATTGATCAGATCTTCCTGAACATGTCCGGAGGTAATCAAACACACATTTTGTCTTTATATATCTTACAAGTGTAGACGGATATGGACAGTGAAACCATTTTGTCTGGATATCATAGGTGATGCTTTTGACATATTATGGCATCAATATGTGTCTTAAAATAAATCATATCTGTCAAATAACTTGCATACAGGGAGGGACCAGGATATCTGGTCACAATACACACAGTGGATGGAAAAGAGACACATTTTACGATCATGTAGATGCAATCAGAATGTGGATAAGATCAGGAGAAAAGACATGTGAGTACCAGGTATAAACGAGGCTGATGTCAACTCCATCTCCCTACAAKCCACGAAGACTTTGCTGGGGCTTTGCCTGGGCACACTGTCTCTTCGCTTCCATAGCCTGCGTCCTTAACAGCATTAGTTGCTTAGTATGCAACAAATGACAGAATGATGGATCAATTGGAGCTGCATTCTCATTCGAACTCGGTAGAAAAATATGGCTCTTATGAATCGATAGGCTTTAATGATTCATAGCTGAGGTGCAAGGCTGCCTGGTTATTACCTCCCTCCTTCCCTTCCTCCCAGCAGTGATTGTGAGAAACTGGTGGTCACTTGCCAGTAGCAGTGCTCCTCCTGGTAAATAACACTGTTTACTGGGAAACACGCATCACTGTATATCGTTTTAACCCTCACAACCAATGAAACTGCAGCAATGGGATCTGTTTGTCTGTTCCTCTTCCGAAATGCTACTGTGAGATCCTATTCGCTGCAACTCCAACACAAGCCACATTTCTCCACAAACACTGGCACACGCTACGATAACTATATTGCCTTTCTGTGCCTTTCTTGTTGCAACAATATTGTGCCACAGTGGAAAAATGYCTCCGTTCTCTCTGAAATCCAAACGAATGACATTCATTTGTGATGTGTGCACTTAATCTAGCCAACAAATTGGTAAGAAATGAAATGGTGCTCAGTAAAAAAGCTCCTCCAAACCTTTGATCACCGCAAATTCACATCCAACATTATTTATAATCCACTGAACTTGCCTTTGTGTGTGGTGTGCTGGCAAATGCGTATAAACTCAGCAAAAAAAGAAATGTCCTCTCACTGTCAATTGCGTTTATTWAAAAAAAAACGTAACTTCTTATGGCTGGTGRCAGTATTGAGTAGCTTGGATGAATAAGGTTCCCAGAGTAAACTGCCTGCTACTCAGTCCCAGAAGCTAAGATATGCATATAATCYGTAGATTTGGATAGAAAAYACTCTGAAGTTTCTACAACTGTTTGAMTGATGTCTGTGAGTATAACAGAACTCATATGGCAGGCAAAAAAMCTGAGAAAAAATCCAACCAGGAAGTGGGAAATCTGAGGTTTTTAGGTTTGCCTATCCAATATACAGTGACTTTGGKGTCATATTGCACTTCCTAAGGCTTCCACTATATGTCAACAGTCTTTAGAACCTTGTTTGATGCTTCTACTGTAAAGAATGAGGGAAGGAGAGCTCTTTGAGTCAGGTGTCTGGCATGAGTTGATCACGGGCACTCCCGTAAGAGCGACCTGCATTCCATCGCATTTCTACAGAAACCCTAACCCTAACCCTAACCCTAACCCAACCGAATTCTCCGGTTGAAACATTATTGAAGATTTATGTTAAAAACATCCTAAAGATTGATTCTATCCATCGTTTGACATGTTTCTACGAACTGTAATGGAATATTTTGGCTTTGTCTGGACCTAGTGCCTGTGCATTTGGATTACTGTACTCAACGCACGAACAAAAATAGGTATTTGGACATAAATTATGGACGTTATCAAACAAAACAAACATTTATTGTGGAGCTGGGATTCCTGGGAGTGCATTCTGATGAAGATCATTAAAGGTAAGTGAATATTTATAATACTATTTCTGGCTTCTGTTGATTCCACAACATGGCGGATATCTGTATGGCTTGTTTGGGCTCTGAGCGCTGTACTCAGATTATAGCATGGTGTGCTTTTTCCATAAAGTTTTTTTGAAATCTGACACAGCGGTTGCATTAAGGAGAAGTTTATCTAAAGTTCCATGTRTAATACTTGTATCTTTTATCAATGTTTATTATGAGTATTTCTGTAAATTGAAGTGGCTCTCTGCAAAATCACTGGATGTTTTGGAGGCAAAACATTACTGAACATAATGTGCCAATGTAAACTAAGATTTTTGGATATAAATATGAACTTTATTGAACAAAACATACATGTACTGTGTAACATGAAGTCCTATGGATGTCATCTGATGAAGATCATCAAAGGTTAGTGATTAATTTTATCTTTATTTCTGCTTTTTGTGACTCCTCTCTTTGGCTGAAAAAATGGCTGTGTTTTTCTGTGACTATCTACTGACCTAACATAATCGTTTGGTGTGCTTTCGTCGTAAAGTCTTTTTCAAATCGGACACTGTGGCTGGATTTACAACAAGTTTATCTTTAAAATGGTATAAAATACTTGTATGTTTGAGGAATTTTAATTATGAGATTTCTGTTATTTGAATTTGGCGCCCTGCACTTTCACTGGCTATTGTCAAGTCGATCCCGTTAACGGGATCTCTGCCATAAGAAGTTTTAACATGTGTAAATATTTGTATGACCATAACAAAATTCAACAACTGAGACATAAACTGAGCAAGTTCCACAGACATGTGACTAACAGAAATGGAATAATGTGTCCCTGAACAAAGGGGAGGTCAAAATCAAAAGTAACAGTCAGTATCTGGTGTGGACACCAGCTGCATTAAGTACTGCATTAAGTACTGCATTAAGTACTGCATCTCCTCCTCATGGAGGAGATTGCACCAGATTGACCAGTTCTTGCTGTGAGATGTTACCCCACTCTTCCACCAAGGCACCTGCAAGTTCCCGGACATTTCTGGGGGAATGGCCCTAGCCCTCACCCTCCGATCCAACAGGTCCCAGACGTGCTCAATGGGATTGAGATCCGGGATTTTCGCTGGCCATGGCAGAACACTGACATTCCTGTCTTGTAGGAAATCACGCACAGAACGAGCAGTATGGCTGGTGGAATTTTCATGCTGGAGGGTCATGTCAGGATGAGCCAGCAGGAAGGGTACCACATGAGGGAAGAGGATGTCTTAACCGGTTTGAGCGGTTTGCGGATTTCAACGTTGTGAACAGAGTGCCCTATAGAGGTGGTGGGGTTATGGTATAGGCAGGCATAAGCTACKGGCAACGAACACAATTACATTTTATCTATGGCAATTTGAAGGCACAGAGATTCCATGATGAGATCCTGAGACCCATTGTTGTGGCATTCATCCGTCACCATTACCTCATGTTTCAGCATGATAATGCACGGCCCCATGTTGCAAGGATATGTACACAATTTCTGGAAGCTGAAAATGTCCCCGTTTCTCCATGGCCTGCATACTTTCCAGACCTGTCACCCATTGAGCATGATTGGGATGCTCTGAACTGATGTGTACAACAGCGTATTCTAGGTCCCGCCAGTATACAGCAACTTCACACAGCCAGTGATGAGGARTGGGACAACATTCCTGATCAACTCTATGCGAAGGAAATGTGTCACGCTGCATGTGGCAAATGGTGGTCACACCAGATACTGACTGGTTTTCTTATCGTCGTCCCTACAAATTTATTTAAGGTATCTGTGATCCCAAATGCATATCTGTATTCCCAATCATGTGAAATCCATAGATTAGGGCCTAATGACTTTATTTCAACTGACTGATTTCCTGTAARACAGACTTTGTGAAAATTAATATTTGTGTCATTCTCAAAACTTTTGGCCACGACTGTATGCTCGTAAAATCCAATGAGTAGATGGTAGAGGCAGGACTTGCAGCGCATCAAGCATCTAAAAGCTACGCAAACGCACGAGAGCAGTTTAGACAAAATGATGATTAAATAATATCTATGTGTACATGTATTATTGCAATGCTCSCGCATGCAATGCGTGCAGTCTAGTCAGCATGTTAATAACCTTTACTTAATATCCATCCCGGATCCGGGATCCTTCTCATCAAAAAAGCTGACTAGCATAGCCTAGCCTAACGGGACAGGGATATCATATAATATAATTTTCATGAAATCACAAGTCCAATACAGCAAATGAAAGATAAACATCTTGTGAATCAAGCCATCATTTCCGATTTTTAAAATGTTTTACAGCRAAAACACAATATGTATTTCTATTAGCTAACCACAATAGCCAAAGACTCAACCGCATATTTTCACCATGTTTCTATCGCATAGGTAGCTATCACAAAACCGACCAAATAGAGATAAGTGTCTTAAAACTTCTTGTCAATGGGAGCGCTATTTTCACTTGGGAAAAATCGTGCCCAATTTAAACGGCCCGTACTCTATTCTAGATCAATACAATATGCATATATATTAACTATTGGATAGAAAACACTCTCAAGTTTCTAAAACTGTTTTGAATTATATCTGTGTGTAAACAGAACTCATTTGGCAGCAAACTTCCAACAGGAAGTGAAAATTCTGAAAATGGGCTCTGTTTCAGGACCTGCCTATTCAACTGGCTTATATTTATTCGATATACAGTGGGGAAAAAAGTATTTAGTCAGCCACCAATGTGCAAGTTCTCCCACTTAAAAAGATGAGGAGGCCTGTAATTTTTATCATAGGTACACTTCAACTATGACAGACAAAATGAGGAAAAAAATCCAGAAATCACATTGTAGGATTTTTTATGAATTTATTTGCAAATTATGGTGAAAATAAGTATTTGGTCAATAACAAAAAGTTTATCTCAATCTTTGTTATATACCCTTTTTGGCAATGACCAGAGGTCAAACGTTTTCTGTAAGTCTTCACAAGGTTTCACACACTGTTGCTGGTATTTTTGGCCATTCCTCCATGCAGATCTCCTCTAGAGCAGTGATGTTTTGGGGCTGTTGCTGGCAACACGGACTTTCAACTCCCTCCAAAGATTTTCTATGGGGTTGAGATCTGGAGACTGGCTAGGCCACTCCAGGACCTTGAAATGCTTCTTACGAAGCCACTCTTCCTACATGCACTTCATACGCCTTCCACTAGATGTCAACAGGCAGTGGAAGGTGGAATGGGGTGTCTAGCCTGATCTGAGGTCGAACAAGAGCTTTTGGAGTGGCAGGTCAGGAATTTCCTTTCTCTACCTAGGCGCGCAAGCACTTCCATATTGTCTTCTGATAAGCGTTCGGTATACACGGCTAATATCTCCGGCTCTGATTTTATTTGATACATGTGATAATAACATCGTAAAGTATGTTTTTTCAACCGAGTTTTATCAGATTATTCAACGTTTATTGGGACTTTTTGGAGTTTTCCGTTCTTTGCAGATCAAGAGAAATAGGAACGTCATCAACATTGGCTAGCATTGTGGCGTGAATTCGCAGGAGAGAAGGACATTCTAAAACCAAACAACGATTTATCTCTTTGGGCTGCGTAAAGAATG
>NC_036848.1:24405528-24487019 GCF_002910315.2 Salvelinus sp. IW2-2015
ATGAGTATATAGGTATTTCACATTGCTCTCTGTAATTATTCTGGCTGCTTTGGTGATATTTTTGATGGTAGCTGCAATGTAAAACTATGATTTATACCTCAAATATGAACATACATTTATTGTTAACATGTTATAAGACTGTCATCTGATGAAGTTGTTTCTTGGTTAGTGACTAATTCTTATATAGGTGTTTCCTTTATTTTGACAGTTACCTGTATCTGCTACTGCTGTCTCAGTATACATTTGTTGATCACATGATATGAAAAACATTTGATTTCATAAGAACTGACACTAATTCCCAAATGAATTGAAGTAAAAATGTAGCTTGGGTAAGTAGAGACAGTCTACTTTGAAAACATTTGTAAAAACACAAAGAAACACGGTATAGATTAATGTGGCAGTGAGGCTTGTTTAGGCTTTTTGATTAAATTATCATAAATTGTCTTTATTGATGGTTTATCATGCACATTTTAGAGAATGAATTCTGATCTATAGGAGAGTACAGGAGAACAATGCGTTTCTCTTTGGCAATCAACTAATGTCAATCCAGGCGCTGGTTAAGAGCGACACTGTAATTGCGTTGTGGTGTTCTCCACTTAGATTTACTCTCATCAATAAATAAAATGCCATCAGCTGGTGTCTGATTAGTGTGTGCATTATTCTAAAGTAATGAGATTGTTCCTTTTAAAGAGACAATGCAGGATTTATATAGAAACATGAATGGAAAAAGATCACCCTACTGCAGGGAGTGATATTTCACCCTCTCATTGCTTCTTGCAGCGCTGCTTCTTAAGGCTTAATTACAACACTTGGTACAGTGCAAATTCTAAACAGAATAAGTTTGTGGCATTTACAGTCAAATAAGACTGGAAATTGTTTAGGTTTGTAGTATTTTTTTWATGTTTTAGTTTGGGCCATAGCAGCATATTTTAGAAGCAAACACGTTGTTTTTTATTTTTTTATTTTATTTTTTTATTAAGGGGTGGATCAGCTTAATATTGCGGAAAGAATATTGCTTCCAATGTAATTGTCTGCATCATTTCCAATCCCCCATATTTTTTGGGGTAAATATATATATCCATACACGCAAGCATACATATACACATATATACATACACATACCTATATAGACATATATACTTTTTTAAAGAATATACTAACACGTTGTTAGTAGAGGTCCACTGTTTACTATCCAAGGACCCCTTTTTTGCGCTCTAGTCAAGGTCTTCTAGAACAGTGTTGAGATTCACGTGCTGTGTTGTGCACTGCGGAACACTTAGCCTTCTATTCCAGCCATCAAAATATAATAATTGAATGTATTTGTCAATTTATCTGAAACATGAAATGTTTCTGTCAAAAGGCAACCTTGTTTACACAGGACTATCCCTTAAAGGCAATAATACATACCCAAACATCAATTATTATTTAATTTGGAAATATGACWAGCAATTAGACAAACGTATTTTAATTATGCATTGTCACTGACTAGACTTCATGTTTTACTGTAGAAATCTGTTGAAGGATGCAACTAAKTCTACTATCTTACTGTACTATTAGATTACAAATGATACAAGTATAGACTATTACACTGCTGAGCCATGTACATGGTGATGAATATGGACAGATCATGTTATCTGAGAGGAATTCATACATATCGGTTAGGGTCTTAATTAACTTGTCTGTTTATCAGTATGGAGTGCTTTATGGGTGTGCTTTGTAGTGAAATAAGTGTTCTTCACATTTGCTTTTTAATCATCTTTGTGTGTCAAGCCTCTCCAGCAGAACATCTGTCAAATACTCATTAAAGCCCAAGAGCTGAATAGATTGGTGTTTTGAACTGTTTTATTATGTACGTTAAGGCTGTGAGTCAAATGTTTGTGTGAGTAAGCCACCGTGTTAGAAGACACCAGAACATCCAGACCCTTGTACATTTTCTGAGTGGGCCTAGCTATGCTACAGATATGTGGGGTCCAAAACTATTGACACCCATGATAGACATGAGCAATAATGACTGTATAAAACGTAGAATCTTAATACTGAGCTGTATTGTCTCTAATTCCAAGATGGCATAGCAGTCAGACGTCATTTTGTCCTCGTCTTGTCGTGTCCCGTATATATACAGTATATATTTACACCTTTCTTCGCATATCTTTTATATATTTTTTTTCTCCAAAAACTCAACTTCAAAACGCTTTCCTGTAACTCGCCTCACCAATTACAAAAGAAAATATTATTTACCTCAAATTTGAAAATCCACAATAGAAGCTAGCCAGAAGCTAACCAGAAGCTAKCCAGAAGCTAGCCAGAAGCTAACCTGAAGCTACCCAGAAGCTACCCAGAAGCTAGCCAGTTTAAAACAGACCTCCATCCTATGCTAGCTTGCTTCCGATAGTCCGGCTAAATCACCGGGACCCCAACCAACCTCTACTCACTGGATCCTTATGATCACTCGTCTAAGCATGCCTCTCCTTAATGTCCATATCCCTTGTCCATTGCTGTTCTGGTTAGTGTTTATTGGGCTTATTTCAACTGTAGAACCTCTAGCCCTGCTCACTATACCTTATCCAACCTTTCAGTTCCACCACCCACATATGCGATGACATCACCTGGTTTCAATGATGTTTCTAGAGACAATATCTCTCTCATCATCACTCAATACCTAGGTTTACCTCCACTGTATTCACATCCTACATACCTTTGTCTGTACATTATTCCTTGAAGCTATTTTATCGCCCCAGAAACGTCCTTTTACTCTCTGTTCTGACGTTCTAGACGACCAATTCTCATAGCTTTTAGCCATACCCTTATCCTACTCCTCCTCTGTTCCTCTGGTGATGTAGAGGTGAATCTAGGCCCTGCAGTGCCTAGCTCCACTCCTATTCCCCAGGTGCTCTCTTTTGATGACTTCTGTAACCGTAATAGCCTTGGTTTCATGCATGTTAACATTAGAAGCCTCCTCCCTAAGGTTTGTTTTATTCACTGCTTTAGCACACTCTGCCAACCTGGATGTTTTAGCCGTGTCTGAATCCTGGCTTGGAAGACCACCAAAATTCGGACATTTTCATCCCTAACTTACAACGTTTTCAGACAAGATAGAACGACCAAAGGGGCGGTGGTTGCAATCTACTGCAAAGATAGCCTGCAGAGTTCTGTCCTACTATCCAGGTCTGTTCCCAAACAATTTGACTTCTACTTTTAAAAAATCCACCTCTCTAAAAACAAGTCTCTCACCGTTGCCGCCTGCTATAGACCACCCTCTGCCCCAGCTGTGCTCTGGACACCTATGTGAACTGATTGCCCCCCATCTATCTTCAGAGCTCTGTGCTGCTAGGCGACCTAAACTGAACATGCTTAACACCCCAGCCTGCCTACCAATCTAAGCTTACCCTCAATCTCACACAAATTATCAACGAACCTACCAGGTACCACCCAAAGCCGTAAACACGGGCACCCTCATAGATATCATCCTAACCAACCTGCCTCTAAATACACCTCTGCTGTTTCAATCAAGATCTCAGCGATCACTGCCTCATTGCCTGCATCCGTTAATGGGTCAGCGGTCAAACGACCTCCACTCATCACTGTCAAACGCTCCCTGAACCACTTCAGCGAGCACGCCTTTCTAATCGACCTGGCCGGGGTATCCTGGAAGGATATTGATCTCATCCGTCAGTAGAGGATGCCTGGTTATTTTTTTTAAATGCCTTCCTCACCATCTTATAAGCATGCCATTCAGGAAATTTAGAATCAAGGAACAGATAAACCCTTGGTTCTCTCCAGACCTGACTGCCCTTAACCAAACAAAAACATCATGGCGTTCTGCATTAGCATCGAACAGCCCCCGTGATATGCAACTTTTCAGGGAAGCTAGAAACCAATATACACAGGCAGTTAGAAAAGCCAAGGCTAGYTTTTTCAAGCAGAAATKTGCTTCCTGCAACACAAACTCAAAACAGTTCTGGGACACTGTAAAGTCCATGGAGAATAAGAACATCTCCTCCCAGCTGCCCACTGCACTGAAGATAGGAAACAATGTCACCACCGACAAATCCACTATAATTGAGAATTTCAATAAGTATTTTTCTACGGCTGGCCATGCTTTCCACCTGGCTACCCCTACCCCGGTCAACAGCACTGCACCCCCCACAGCTACTCGCCCAAACCTTCCCCATTTCCCCTTCTCCCAAATCCAGTCAGCTGATGTTCTGAAAGAGCTGCRAAATCTGGACCCCTACAAATCAGCCGGGCTAGATAATCTGGACCCTTTCTTTCTAAAATTATCTGCTGAAATTGTTGCCACCCCTATTACTAGCCTGTTCAACCTCTCTTTCTTGTCGTCTGAGATTCCCAAAGATTGGAAAGCAGCTGCGGTCATCCCCCTCTTCAAAGCGGGGGACACTCTTGACCCAAACTGCTACAGACCTATACCTATCCTACCCTGCCTTTCTACGGTCTTCGAAAGCCAAGTCAACAAACAGATTACCGACCATTTCGAATCTCACCATACCTTCTCCGCTATGCAATCTGGTTTCAGAGCTGGTCATGGGTGCACCTCAGCCACGCTCAAGGTCCTAAATGATATCTTAACCGCCATCGATTAGAAACAAYAGAAACAATACTGTGCAGCCGTATTCATTGACCTGGCCAAGGCTTTCGACTCTGTCGAAATGATTGCCTCGCCTGGTCCACCAACTACTWCTCTGATAGAGTTCAGTGTGTCAAACCGGAGGGTCTGTTGTCCGGGCCTCTGGSAGTCTCTATGGGGGTGCCACAGGGTTCAATTCTTGGACCGACTCTCTTCTCTGTATACATCAATGATGTCGCTCTTGCTGCTGGTGGGTCTCTGATCCACCTCTACCAGCGACACATTCTGTATACTTCTGGCCCCTTCTTGGCACATCTGTGTTAACTACCCTCAGGCGAAGCTTCAAATGCCATACAACCTCCCTTCCGTGGCCTCCAATTGCTCTTATAAATACAAGTAAATACTAACATGCATGCCTTCAGCAGATCGCTGCCTGCACCTGCCCGCCTGTCAAACATCACTACTCTGACGGCTCTGACTTGTGGACAACTACAAATACCGTAGTGGTCTGGTTGAACTGTAAACTCCTCTTCCGACTCATCATCAAACACCTCCAATCCAAAGTTAAATCTAGAATGGCATTCCTATTCCGCAAGCCAAAGCATCTCCTTCACTCATGCTGCCAAACATACCCTAGTAAAGTACTGACCATCCTAACCGATCCTCGACTTCGGTGATGTCTATTTACAATAGCCTCCAAGTACCTACTCATATTAGAAGTGGATGCAAGTCTATCACAGTGCGCATCCGTTTTCGTCACCAAAAGCCCCTTAATACTTACTCCACCATGTGACGTACACTCTGTTGATGGCCTCGTTCATCTCTCGCCAAACTCACGGCTCCAGGTCATCTACAAGACCCTGCTAGGCAAAGTCCCCCCTTATCTCAGCTCGCTGGTCACCATAGCAGCACCCACCTGTAGCACGCGCTCCAGCAGGTATATCTCTCTGGTCACCCCCAAAACCAACTCTTCCTTCGGCCACCTCTCCTTCCAGTTCTCTGCTGCCAATGACTGGAACGAACTACAAAAATCTCTGAAACTGGAAACACTTATCTCCCGCACTAGCTTTAAGCACCAGCTGTCAGAGCAGCTCATAGATTACTGCACCTGTACATAGCCCATTTATAATTTAGCCCAAACAACTACCTCTTTCCCTACTGTATTTATTTATTTATTTTGCTCCTTTGCACCCCATTATTTCTATCTCTACTTTGCACATTCTTCCACTGCAAATCAACCAATCCAGTGTTTAACTTGCTATATTGTATTTACTTCGCCACCATGGCCTTTTTTTTTGCCTTCACCTCCCTTATCTCACCTCACTTGCTCAAATTGTATATAGACTTATTCTTCTACTGTATTATTGACTCTATGTTTATTTTACTCCATGTGTAACTCTGTGTTGTTGTATGTGTCGAACTGCTTTGCTTTATCTTGGCCAGGTCGTAATTGTAAATGAGAACGTGTTCTCAACTTGCCTACCTAGTTAAATAAAGGTTAAATAAAAAAAATTGTATGCTCCAAAAAATGGGAAAGAGATTTTGTTAAACAAGTAATAAATGTTTTTCTCAAAGGTCGGGGTCAAAATGATTGACACCCCTAAAGACTCTTATGAAGTGTCAAAAGTTTAGTGTTTGCTTGTATGTTCGTAAATCATATCACTAAGACATGCTAATGACTCTCTGTAACTTTGTAATTCATCATTATCCACAATTCATTCCGGATTCTCCATAACTATGGTAGCATCCACATCAATGTAGAAGTTTTTAGAAACATTTTCTTATTTACAATAAAAGTGACTCCAAAATTACACAATACAGTAGAAATTATTAATTTCTATTGTGCACAAAATAATCTGAAACACAACCAAAACAAACTGCAAATGCATCCAACCAGTTTGTAAAGTCATAACCTTGATGTTATCATTGTGTGCTAGATTTTTGGGACCAAATATTACACTTTTGACCACTTTATTTCTAATAATCTTTAGGGGTGTAATATTTTGACCCCTCCCTTAAAAAAAGAAAAAATACAATATAGATAATTTTTTWAATATTTCAAATCAAATCAAACTGTATTTGTCATATACGCTGAATACAACAGGTGTAGACCGTACAGTGAAATGCTTACTTTCAAGCCCTAAACCAACAATGCAGTTTTAAGAAAAATACCCCAAAAATAAAGAAATTAAAGTAACAAATAACTAAAGAGCAGCAGTAAAATAACCAATAGCGAGGCTACATACAGGGGGTACTGAGTACAGAGTCAATGTGCGGGGACACCGGTTAGTCGAGGTAATTGAGGTARTATGTACATGTAGGTAGAGTTATTAAAATTACTATGCATAGATAATAAACAGAGAGTAGCAGCAGCGTAAAAGAGAGGGGTGGGGGCAATGCAATTAGTCTGGGTAGGCATTTGATTATATGTTCAGGAGTCTTATGACTTGGGGGTAGAAGCTGTTTAGAAGCCTCTTGGACCTAGACTTGGTGCTCCGGTACCGCTTGCCGTGCGGTACCAGAGAGAGCAGTCTATGACTAGGGTGGCTGGAGTCTTTGACAATTTTTAGGGCCTTTCTCTGACACCGCTTGGTATAGAGGTCCTGGATGGCAGGGAGCATTTGCCCCAGTGGTGTACTGGGCCGTACGCACAACCCTCTACAGAGGGTTGTGCTTTACGGTCAGAGGCCGAGCAGTTGCCATACCAGGCAGTGATGCAAGCAGTCAGGATGATCTATATGGTGCAGCTGTAGAAACTTTTGAGGATCTGAGGACCCATGCAAAATCTTTTCAGTCTCCTGAGGGGGAATAGGTTTTGTTGTGTCCTCTTGTGCTTGGAACATGTTAGTTTGTTGGTAATGTGGATACCAAGGAACTTGAAACTCTCAACCTGCTCCACTACAGCCCCGTCGATGAGAATGRGGGCGTGCTCCGTCCTCCTTTTCCTGTAGTCCACAATCATCTCCTTGGTCTTGATCACGTTGAGGGAGAGGTTGCTGTCCTGGCACCACACGGCCAGGTCTCTGACCTCCTCCCTATAGGCTGTCTCGTCGTTGATCAGGCCTACCACTGTTGTGTCATCGACAAACTTAATGATGGTGTTGGAGTCATGCCTGGCAATGCAGTCATGAGTGAACAGGGAGTACAGGAGGGGACTGAGTACGCACCCCTGAGGGGCCCACGTGTTGAGGATCAGTGTGGTGGATGTGTTGTTACCAACCCTTACCACCTGGGTGGCCAATCAGGAAGTTCAGGATCCAGTTGCAGAGGGAAGTGTTTAGTCCCAGGGTCCTTAGCTTAGTGATGAGCTTTGAGGGCACTATGGTGTTGAACACTGAGCTGTAGTCAATGAATAACATTCTCAAAAAGATGTTCCTTTTGTCCAGGTGTGAAAGGGCAGTGCGGTGTGCAATAGAGATGACATCAACTGTGGATCTGTTGGGGCGGTAGGCAAATTGGATTGRGTCTTGGGTTTCTGGGATGATGTTGCTGATGTGAGCCATGACCAGCCTTTTGAAGCAATTCATGGCTACAGACGTGAGTGCAACAGGTCGGTAGTCATTTAGGCAGGTTATCTTAGTGTTCTTGGGCACAGGGACTATGGTGGTCTGCTTGAAACATGTTGGTATTACAGACTCAGACAGGGAGAGGTTGAAAATGTCATTGAAGACACTTGCCAGTCGGTCAGCTCATGCTCGGAGTACATGTCCTGGTAATCCGTCTGGCCCTGCGGCCTGTTTAAAGGTCTTACTCGCATCGGCTATGGAGAGCGTGAACACACAGTCATCTGGAACAGCTGATGCTTTCATGCATGTTTCAGTGTTACTTGCCTCGAAGCGAGCAAAGAAGTAATTCATCTTATCTGGTAGGCTCGTGTCACTGGGCAGCTCGCGGCTGTGTTTCCATTTTTAGGCGAGCGCCGGTTTAGTACGATTTGATCTTRGTCYTGTATTGATGCTTTTCCTGTTTGATGGTTCGTCGGAGGGCAAAGCAGGATTTCTTATAAGCTTCCAGGTTAGAGCCCCGCTCCTTGAAAGTGGCAGCTCTACCCTTTAGCTCAGTGCGGATGTTGCCTGTAATCCATGGTTTCTAGTTGGGGTATGTACATACAGTCACTGTGGGGATGACGTCATCAATGTACTTATTGCTAAAGCCAGTGACTGATGTGGTGTAAGCCCTCAATGCCATTGGAAAAATCCCGGAACATTTTCCAGTCTGTGCTAGCCAAACAGTCCTGTAGCTTAGCATCTGCTTCATCTGACCACTTTTTTATTGATCGTGTCACTGGTAATTCCTGCTTTAGGTTTTGTTTGTCATCAGGAATCAGGAGGATAGAAATATGGTCAGATTTGCCAAATGAAGGGCGGGGGAGAGCTTTGTACGCATCTCTGTGTGGAGTAAAGGTGGTCTAGAGTCTTTTCCCTCTGGTTGCACATTTAACAGGTTGGTAGAAATTAGGTAAACGGATTTAGTTTCCCAGCATTAAAGTCACTGGCCACTAGGATTGCCRCCTACTGGATGAGTGTTTTCCTGTTTGCTTATGGCCGTATAGAGCTCAATGAGTGAGGTCTTAGTGCCAGCATTAGTTTGTGGTGGTAATTAGACAGCTACGAAGAGTTTAGAGGAAAACTCTCTCGGTAGATAGTGTGGTCTACAGCTTATCATGAGATACTTTACCTCAGGCGAGCAAAACCTCAAGACTTCCTTAAATATTGTGCACCATCTGTTGTTTACAAATATACATAGACCGCCACACTTTGTCTTACCAGAGGCTGCTGTATGTTATTCATGTCGTCGTTCAGCCACATAAGATATTACAGTTATTAATATCCCATTTGTATGATATATGTGCTTGTAGTTCATCCACTTTATTATCCAGCAATTGTACGTTGGCCAATAGTACCGATGGCAAAGGCAGATTAGCCACTCGTCGCCGGATTCCTACAAGGCACCCCAATCTCCTTCCGCGATATCTCCGTCTTTTTCTCCTGCGAATGACCGGGATGAGGGTCTTTATTGGTTGTCTGGAGTAAATCCCTCTCGTCCGATTCATTAAAGAAAATGATTTCGTCCAGTTCAAGGAAAGTAATCGATGTTCTGATGTCCAGAAGCTCTTTTCGGTCATAAACGGTAGCAGCAACATTATGTACAAAATAAGTTACAAACACTGCGAAAAAAAAACTAACAAAATAGCACGGTTGGTTAAGAGCCCATGAAACGGCAGCCATCCCCTCCGGCACCATCTTTTTTATTTATTTGATACAGTCAATATTGCTCATCTTTATCAAGAGTGTCAATAGTTTCGGACCCCACTGTAGGTACAAAGACAAAGCTTAACAGCCTAGTCACTCAAAGTATTGAGCATTTATTCACTCCATGATTTCAACAACAACAAAACATCTTAGGCCCAGCCAATCAGAATTCGTTTTTCCTCACAAAGGGGCTTTATTACAGAAATAAATACTACTCAGTTTCATCAGCTGTCTGGGTGGCTGGTCTCATCTGGCTTCTTGCCAGATGTGGAGGTSCTGGGCTGGCATGGTTACACGTGTTCTGCGAATGTGAGACCGGTTGGACATAATACTAAATTCTCTAAAAAGACATTGGAGGCAGCTTATGGTAGTGAAATGAACATTCAATTCTCTGGCAACAACTCTGGTGGAAATTCCTGCAGTCAGCATGCCAATTGCACGCTCCCTAAAAACTTGAGACAGCTGTGTCATTGTGTTGTGTGACAAAACTGCACATTTTAGTGTGGCCTTTTTTTTGTCGTCAGCACAAGTTGCACCTGTGTAATGATCATGCTGTTTAATCAGCTTGTTGATATGCCACACCTGTCATGTGGATGGGTTATTTTGGCTAAGGAGAAATGCTCACTAACAGGGATGTAAACAAAGTTGTGATTTTTTTWWAAAGAAATATGTATTTTTTGTGCATTTGTAACATTTCTGTGATCTTTTATTTCAGCTCATGAAACATGGGACCAACACTTCACATGTTGTGTTTATATTTTTGTTTAGTATATTTTGTACAATACAGATATACAGTACAGCAAATAGTACATACTCTGCCAACTATAATTTCCAATTGGTATATTTATTCATCATTGATATCGACAATATGATTATATTTAGTATTTTTATTCAATGACGTATTATTTCTGGAGGAATCTCTTCATCAGAAAACAAGGGTTTCTAGTACTTGTAGTGTTCTATCCATTGCACCTGTTTTGGTTCTAAATCAGGCCTTAAAAGTGCAACTGATGGTGTACAGCTTTAACTAACCAACTCATTTAGTATTTATGTAGGACAATTACCTATTAACGACATACATGCGTCTTTGTCATGGCCATTAGACACCTTGGCAGGATAAGGACCAATAGCTGTGCCGCAAACACAGAGAACTAGAACGTAATACTGGATTTCTGTGATATGTGCCCAAATTTGAGAGGAGCAAAATGCTCTCAATGAATGAGATGAGGTGCAACCTAAAATCAAAAGAGTATTTAGAAAGTACATGTGTGACTCTCACTCCCAATTACAATCTTGATGCTTAATTTATGTAAATGCAGATGCTTTATTTGCCGTATACACTGATTGTACAAAATATTAGGAACACCTGCTCTTTCCATGACACAGACAGACCAGGTGACTCCAGGTGAAAGCTATGATCCCTTTTTTACTTCAATCAGTGTAGATGAAGGGGAGGAGACAGGTTAAAGAAGGATTTTTAAGCTTTGAGACAATTGAGACATGGATTGTGTACGTGTGCTATTCATAGGGTGAATGGGCAAGACAAAATATTTAAGTGCACATGGTATGGTAGTAGGTACCAGGAGCACCGGTTTGAGTGTGTCAAGAACTGCACAATGCTGGGTTTTTCAAGCTCAACAGTTTCCAATGTGTATCAAGAATGGTCCACCCACGCAAAGGACCTCCAGCAAAATTGACACAACTGTGGGACGCATTGGAGTCAACATGGGCCAGCATCTCTGTGGAACGCTTTTGACCCCTTGTAGAGTCCATGCTCCGATGAATGTAGGCTTTGAGGGCAAAAGGGAGTCAATACTGGGAAGGTGTTCCTAATGTTTTGTAGACTCGGTGTATATGCAAAAATGGCGTGTTATTGATCATTATTATATAAAAGGTATTGTGTATATTTTGAGTATCTTTTAAAGGGGATTTTACCTTTAAATCCCGAATATCAACTTACCCTACAATGTAACTCCTCATTAATTTTCAAGTTGCCTGCCAACACAGTACAATTAACCTTCTATTACTGAATTTCCACATATTTCCCCATCACACTCCATTGAATTCTAATTTGAATGTTGTCAGTGCATGAACATTGCATAACCTTCTTCCTTTTGAGACAGAGGCAGAACATTTTACTTGAAGCACAAATCAAGGATTTACAAACATCAGTATATTTATCCAAATTGAAATGCAAGAGCAACTGAATTACTGTTACCTTGAAGCGTATTTGGCACTCATAAAGGGCACCGCTACATTGTCCAACCTTGGTGAGCCTTCTTTTTATTTTCAAATGTTTGCACTTAATTACTTAGTTATCACTGCTTATTCATTCGGTTGCATGTATTTTTTCATTGATTTCACCCGCCATGGCCTTTTCGTGGATCAAGGCTTCTACAGAGGAATATGTCTACAGTATGTCTGACTATACAGTGTTAGGATTCATAGTTGTTGTTATGTATGCAATATTTATCCAGAAAGAAGGACCTTGCAAACAAAGAATGAGTTAAAAGATTAAATAGCATATGTAGCAACTAATGTCCACATATTTATTCATATGTACTTATTCACCTCGAATTTGTGACTTTCTAAATTGAACATGTTGTTATGTGTCCACTCTCTTTAAAAAAAWTTTTTTTAAATACTTTTACTGGCCTTCTAGGCAGAGTTGCAAAGAAAAAGCCATATCTCAGACTGACCAATAAGAAGGAAAGATTAAGAAGGGCAAAAGAACACAGACACTGGACAGAGGAACTCTGCCTCGAAGTCGCCCCCCACTGTTGACTTTGAGACTGGTGTTTTGCGGCTACTATTTAATGAAGCTGCCAGTTGAGGACTTGTGAGGCGTCTGTTTCTCAAACTAGACTCTCTAATGTACTTGTCCACTTGCACAGTTGTGCACCGGGGCCTCCGGGGCCTCCCACTCTGTGAAGGGAGTAGTACACAGCGTTGCACGAGAGCTCCAGTTTCTTGGCCATTTCTCGCATGGAATAGCCTTCATTTCTCAGAACAAGAACAGACTGATGAGTTTCAGAAGAATGTTCTTTGTTTCTGGCTATTTTGAGCCTGTAATCGAACCCACAAATGCTGATGCTCCAGATACTCAACTAGTCTAAGAAGGACAGTTTTATTGCTTCTTTAATCAGCACTACATTTTTCATCTCTGCTAAAATAATTCCAAAAGGGTTTTCTAATGATCAATTAGCCTTTTTAAATGATAAACTTGGATTAACTAACACAACATTTAATTGGAACACAGGAGTGATGGTTGCTGATAATGGGCCTCTATACGCCTATGTAGATATTCCATTAAAGAATCAGCCGTTTCCAGCTACAATAGTCATTTACAACATTAATATTGATGATGTTATTTTAATGGACACATTTTTTATTTTCTTTCAGAAACAAGGACATTTCTAATTGACCCCAAACTTTTGAACGGTAGTGTATGCGTGGAACTTGCAAGTGTACACGGGTAAGCCAGATAGAGTAGCCCCTGAGAAGAACCAAGGGATGCGGGTTGTCCTGGACGTAACACAGGGACTCCGTGGCCACAACATCACATGCGATAACTTTTTGTTGTTGTTGCACAAGCTGGGACAGGAGCTCCTCAAGAGGAAGCTGATTATGGTAGGAACAGTACAAAAAAACTAGCCAGAGCTCCCACCTCAGCCGTTGAATACATGGAACAGGGCTATCAATTCCTCTAAGTTTGTGTTCACAGTCGACAAGTACCTAGTGTCCTACGTGCCAAAGAAAGGAAAAAAGTGGTCTCATGAGTAAGCTGCATATGGATGGGAGAATCTGTGGCCAAGAACATCAACAACCAGAAATCATAATGGATTACAATGCCACAAAAGGAGGGGTGGACAATTTAGACAAGGTGGTGACTGGCTACAGCTGCAAAAGAAGAGCCCTACACTGGCCACTTGTGATATTCTTCAACATCTTGGACATATCGGCGTACAACGCATTTGTCATCTGGATGGCATTGAACCCAGATTGGAACAGAGGAAGCTCCAGAGGTGACGGCTCTTTCTCGAGGAGCTGGACAAGGGATTGGTAAGACTTCAAAACCAAAGGAGGCAAAATATCCCAAGGACCCCAGCTTCTACAGTCATCGTGAGGAGGATTCAGGAGGAGGATGCTGGTGCCCCATCCTCCCGACCCACAGAACCAACAACTCCAATACCGGAAGTAAGTGTGAGCGATGTTGTTGCATGTGTGTGTGTCTGACTCTCCTACCTTGGTCGGCTGTAACTATGTATGTGAGTGAGTGAGATGTTAGTAAAATTCCTGAACAAAGTGTCTTCATCATTGTAGATTGCAGCCGGTAGCAACAAGAAGAAGCGCTGCGATGTGTGTGGACCTAAGAAGGACAGAAAACACAGTACACATGAATCAAGTGCAAAAAATACATTTGCAGCACACACACAGTAAAATTCTGTCCCTCATGTGGTGTGTAGACCGGACTTAATTTGTGCTCAATGGGGCTCATTTATCATTGAAAACCTTGTTTCATTCATATTTGTTCATGATAAACATGATTTATTCCACCCATGTCTTGATTATACTTATCTTTTTGACTTATAGCGCTTTTATTGATACATGTGCTGTACCAGAGGTAAATTGCAAATATTAACCATGTATGCTGTCTATATTGCTTTTAATTGATATAAGTCAACATCTAAGTATTTTTACGTTAATTGTTATGGCTGTATTGTTTTAAAAACCCGATGATGCTGTGGGTCCTTTAGCCCATGTCAGTTCAATTGTTTTAGATTAGTAAATTAGTCTAGCCAGCTATCTAAACTTGTAGTGATCATGGCTGAATTACCAACCGAGCACTCAGGTCACATGCCCAGTGGCCCTGACATCCAGAGGGCCCCCACTTGATTTTGTCACTCTCACTCAGATATCATATTAACATGGGATTCATCATGACAAAATGTGTACAATTGCAGAAAATTAGCTGTAAACCTGCAACCAAGTTATGTAAAGCAAACATTTGATCTGCTTTTGTTACTAAAACACTTTGTCTACTAACACATCTCTCTGTACGTAATCAATTATAGTTTTTAATCCTGGTTCTGAGTTAATGAGAGTTAATGTGTAGTGGCTAATTGTATAGCTAATGTAGATAGTCATTGAACACTGGTCACTTTAATAGTGTTGACATACTGTTTTACACACTTCATACAGTATTCTAGTCATGGTTCATCCTATATAACTACTGCTTCTCTGTACGTAATCAATTATAGTTTTTAATCCTGGTTCTGAGTTAATGAGAGTTAATGTGTAGTGGCTAATTGTATAGCTAATGTAGATAGTCATTGAACACTGGTCACTTTAATAGTGTTGACATACTGTTTTACACACTTCATACAGTATTCTAGTCAAGGCTCATCCTATATAACTACTTAACTACTGCTGTACACACCTTTTTTTATTCATATACTGTCCATAATGTTGATACAAGGCAAATCATATACATATACTGTATATTTATTCTGGACTCTGATATTGCTTTTTGGGATTTGTGTGCCAGTATTACTGCACTGTTGGAGCTAGAAACATCAGCATTTCGCTGCACCTGGGATAACACCTGCAAACGGAAGAAATAACATTTTGTGCGGAACCAATAACATTTTATTTTATTTGACAGTAGGCTGAGTTTGTAGATCAACTGATGGAAATGAAGCTACAACAACCTATATGATAACGGTTGGGGAAGTTTTAGAATGTTTTTGGCAAATTGGCTTCGTTTACTCTGCCCTAACATTGATTATTCACAACAGCCAGATGAAAAATTTAGCAGCGCAGCAATGCCATTTGACACATGATTTATCAGTGACATTATTATCATCACTCGCTCCTTTATCACAGACGCCACTCTGTCGGGGCCTAGATGTCCCTTGAGAAGGTAGGGGACGGTTGAGGATGGGGGGGACAGTRGAGACTAATTGGCTGAATGACAGGTACAGAGACCAAAGGAACAGGTCACTCCAGAGCTCTAGGACCTGAGTGACAGCCACAGCCAGCCAAACGGTGCATCCCAAATGGCATGTAGTGCTCAAATTATGACCAGAGCCCTATGAAAGAATAGGGTGCCATTTGAGCCACACATCTAAGCTAGGGTAATAATATATTCCAACCCTGAACGGAGACACACAGCCATATGTCTTTCTGTCACAATACGCCTGAGCGCCTCGTAGACAGATCATGCAAATATTTAACCTAGACCTGACCTTCAACATCCACATGCATATCTACTGCAGAGTCAGGGAGGATGCTCATAAATAAGGAGTGGACTCGATTATGGATGAGTTTCTATTTTATTTGCATTGTAACCACCCATCCTGAAATAGCTCCGCTGTTGCTCTAGTATATTCTTCTTTCTCTCCAATTCTCCCACAAACACATATACGACTACACACACACATATAGGACGTTATCTGGAATCAATCTACTGCTCTTTAAGAATGCCTTGAAATATAATATTAAAAGGCCTCCTAGACCTACGGTAGCGCCCTAGCTAGCGACAACATACAAATTGGCACTTTTTAAAATGCATCCAGCTACCCTGATGAGAGTAGATAAAATCAATCATGCTGTTTTAATTTTTCCAAACCAGATAGTTTTTTTCATCCCATCTAATGGCAGTCGCTCCACAGCTGTGTGAAATATTCCCCTGCCTCTCTGCCACATGTCCACATCCACATCCAGGGGCCTGCTTCAAACAGATAGCCCAGATCTGCAACAAGTGTCATCCTGCAAAGGTCACATTATTGTAGGAGTCACCGGGATGCCTAGCTACTTCCAACACATCCAACAACATCAATTAACTCGGCCCACTTCTCACTTGTTGCCAAACGTGGCTCTGAAATTGGTTTATTTTTGATATAGTAGCCAGCCAAGTCCCAAATGGTACCCTGKTTCCTATGAGCCCTGGTCAAAAGTAGCACACTATATACAGAATRAGGTGCCATTAGGGATACTACCCAGTGTTGCGCGGTTCGGCGAATTCCAAGCCTGCAAGCCGTGGCTATGAAGTCCCTGCTTTTTGGGTAAGGGGGATTCAGTCTGGGTCTCAACTTACTGTTGAGAGTTAGAATAGTAGAATGCACCAGATGCAATTTTGAAATTTGGTTGGGAATCAGCAGTTTTACTCTTGTTATGTCAGTCAAAGTTACTCAATTAGCCCATGTCAGCAAAACATTTTGTATTGGTAGTATTGATGCTCAGGTCAGCTGTTTGTTGACTCGCACTGCCCTGAAATTGCTAATAACCCATTCGCCACCTCTCAACTATATGTGATCATGTGAAAATCTGAGGCCTGACCCTAACCTGCAAATATAGAAATGTGCTGTACAGTCAGATGGCGAAACAAGTTTTTGACAGACCTTTTTTAGCTAAGCCTATGTTTCTGCTTAAAATTTCAGACAGGTAGGATATTTGTTTGTCAACTTGTCTATAATTAGATGCATGCACATTCTCTTCTGTCATTACTTGTTGCCCTAGAACGGCAATTCCCAAACGGAGGTACGTATGCGCAAAGAAGTTGTGGGTACGCCAAAGATAAATGTGACTCACATTTTTAAACAGTCCATTTAGATTTTCCAATGCGGCTATACATTTGGGTGAGTTTTTTTTTCTCGCCTGAGTAGCCTCTTTTCACTGCCAAAAATAAAATGAAACCATCTAGTGTTCAGTGAAATAACAACACAATGTCAAATACAGGTAGCCTCGTCAAATAATCAACATCCAATCACATGAACCGTTACTCTCTTGCTAGAATTCCACTAACGGTCCGTATCTGGCCAAATGCAGCTGCTGCTTTGCTCAAAAATTGATAAAAGGTACAATAAAAGGTTAGGCCAATGTCCATAGACACGTTTCCAGCTCTACTGGTAGTACTGCTACCACCAGCAGTGCTTTACCTGCCACTGTCGACCACCCAATTTGTTCTGCTTCCACGAGCACATCCAATGCTAGCATCAGTAATTCTACATTTGTTGCTAGCACAGCTAGCATGGACACTGACAGTTGTGAATCTGATGCAGCCAAAGAGCTACTGCCACCATACCCGGGAAAACACCTAACAACAGATATGGACTTTGGACCATCGAAAAGGCCCAATATGAGAACTACATTGATTTGGGGTTCACTTATATTGGGAGTATTGCCTTCCTCAGCCACAGTTTATTATATATGCAAAAGTACTTTCTAACAACTCGATGAAACCTTCACTCTTGCGCAGACATTTAGAAACGAAACATGCCAATAAAAAAAWAAATAAGCCGCAGGAGTTTTTTGAGCGAGAATTAAAACCACTTTCGAGTACTAAGACCTGTAAAAAAGCAACACATACCATTAATAAGAAAGRGCTAGAAGTGCATTATATGGTGAGCTACCAAGTGGCTAGGACAGGCAAGTCCCATAATATTGTGGAGGACTTAATTCTTCCTGCTGCCGCGGATATGGCTGGGACAATACTGGGGGAAAAGGCCAAATAAACTATATAGACATTGCCTCCATCAAACAACACTTTCACGACACATCAGTTACATGACARGAGATTACAATTACTGCTTTGCATACAAGCCAGTGAATACTATGCGTTACAGCTGGATGAGTCAACAGACATGGCAGGCCTGGCACAGCTCCTGGTATATGTCTGTTACATTTATGGGGGGGTTATTAAGGAAGACATCCTCTTATGCAAACCAGGACAACAGGAGAGGATATTTGTAAAGTACTGGACAGCTTTGTGACATCAAATGGACTTTGGTGGTCAAGACGTGTTGGTATTTGTACTGATGGCGCAAAAGCCATGACAGGGAGACATAGTGGAGTGGTAACGCACGTGCAAGCAGTTGCTCCCAACGCCACTTGGGTACACTGCAGCATCCACCAGGAGGCTCTTGCTGCCAGGGGAATGCCTGACAGCTTAAAATACATTTTGGACACAGTGAAAATGGATAACTTTGTTAAAGCAAGGCCCCTGAACTCTCATGTATTTTCTGCATTATGCAATGATATGGGCAGCGACCATGTAACGGTTTTACAACATACAGAATTGCGCTGGTTATCAGGGGGCAAAGTATTGACMATTTTTTTTAAATTGAGAGACGAGCTTAAGTTTTCTTTACTGACCATMATTTTAAATTGTCTGACTGCTTGCATGATGACGAGTTTCTCACACAACTGGCCTATCTGGGTGATGTTTTTTCTCGCCTGAATGATCTGAATCAAGGATTACAGGGACTCTCCGCAACTATATTCAATGTGCGGGACAAAATTGAAGCTAGGATTAAGAAGCTCCTCCCTGTCTGCATTAATTAACAAGGAAAACACACAGGTCTTTCCGTCATTGTATGATATTTTTGTGTGCAAATGAACTCAARCTTACGGACAATGTCAAATTTGATATTGTGAAGCACCYGAGTGAGCTGGGTGCACAATTACACAGGTACTTTCCAAAATGGACGACAAATAATAACTGGATTCGTTATCCCTTTCATGCCCTTTCTCCAGTCCACTTACCGATATTTGAACAAGAGAGCCTYATCRAAATTGCAACAAGCGGTTCTATGAAAATKTWATTTAATCAGAAGCCACTGTCAGATTTCTGAATAGGGCTGCGCTCAGAGTACTGTATCACGCGTTGGCATATTACGCTGTTAATACAGTGCCTTGCAAACATATTCATYCCCCTTGGCTTTTTTCCTATTTTGTTGCATTACAACCTGTAATTTAAATTAATTTTTATTTGGATTTCATGTAGTGGACATACACAAAATAGTCTAAATTGGTGATGTTGTGGCGAAATCCTGCACTTAAGTGCGCTGCCACTTTAAGAGCGCATGAGCAGTAGGAAGGAGGAGATAAAAGAGCTCGTTAAGCTCTATTGGGAAGGAGCTATTGATTGGGGCGACAGTTTTGGTTGTGTGTGTTATGCTGCAGAGTTTGTTTGTTTATCTTCAGCGTATGTGGTTGTACAGTGTTTGGAACAATCCTCGGTGTGATCGCTCGACGACGTGGTTGTTCTCATGTGGGACAGCGACGGTTATGGATCAAAGGGATTAGTAGCAACATTGTTGCGAAGCGTTCAACTACAACCCAACACTCCATTCGGACAGTCAGACTGTACACCTGCAACCTCAAGACCACAGCTAAGACCTCTCTTGTTCCCTTTCTCTCTTTCTCTTCCCGCTATGGTCCAGTGCTTTACACTGCAACCGACTCTATTTTCATAAATGCATTGAAGTTTCATTGGAGCTGGACTAGTGTGTATATGAACACCACACATTCATACCCTCTGCACTCCTTCCCTGGAAGAGAATACAAACTCTTGMAAATCCTCTGTGTGATGACTGGTTTCATTCGTTATTGTATGAAGTTGCTGTTTATTTGCTCTGCCATTATTGTTATGAGGTATGCTTGGTGGGGTTACCAAGAATTGTGGAAGGACTGTGATGTGATGTGGGATCTATAGGGGTGTGTATTGGATCTATAGGGTGTGTATTCTTTTTTCTATCCGCTGGCTATCTGGTCAATAGGCTACACTCTATGCAGTCTCTTCTGTTGATGTGTGTGGGTCTGGTAGTGGTATTCTCGCTGTTCTACTATTTTCCTTTCGGCAGGGTTAATACCTGCCTGGCGCCCGAACAAAATCTTCTTTACCTTTCTCTAATTAATACCGCTACAATGTGAAATGAAAAAAAGAAAGAAAGAAAAGTGGTGCGTGCATATGTACTCACCCCTTTTGCTATGAATCCCCTAAATAAGATCTGGTGCAACCAATTACCTCCAGAATTCACATAATTAGTTAAAACAAAGTCCACCTGTGTGCAATTGAAGTGTCACATGATCTGTCACATGGTCGCGGTATATATACACCTGTTCTGAAAGGCCCCAGAGTCTGCAACACAACTGTGCAAGGGGCACCACCAAGCAAGCGGCACCATGAAGACCAAGGAGCTCTCCAAACAGGTCWGGGACAAAGTTGTGGAGAAGTACAGATCAGGGTTGGGTTATAAAAAATATATCTGAAACTTTCAACATCCCACAGAGCACCATTAAATCCATTATAAAAAATGGAAAGAATATGGCACCACAACAAACCTGCCAAGAGAGGGCCACCCACCAAAAGTCACAGACCAGGCATGGAGGGCATTAATCAGAGAGGCAACGAAGAGACCAAAGATAACCCTGAAGGAGCTGCAAAGCTCCACAGAGGAGATTGGATTATCTGTCCATAGGACCACTTTAGGCCGTACAATCCACAGAGCTGGGCGGTATGGAAGAGTGGCCAGAAAAAAGGCCATTGCTTAAAGAAAAAAATAAGCAAACATGTTTGGTGTTGTGGGAGACTCTCTTCAACACAAAGACATTTGAGAGACTCCCCAAACATATGGAAGAAGGTACTCTGGTCAGATGACACTAAAATGTAGCTTTTTGGCCATCAAGGAAAACACCATGTCTGACGCAAACCCAACACCTCTCATCACCGCAAACATCTTCTCCACAGTGAAGCATGGTGGTGGCAGCATCATGCTGTGGGGATGTTTTTCATCGGCAGGGACTGAGAAACTGGTTAGAATTGAAGGAATGATGGATGGCGCTAAATACAGGGAAATTCTTGAGGGAAACCTGTTTCAGTCTTCCAGAGATTTGAGACTGGGACTGAGGTTCAACTTCCAGCAGGACAATGACCCTAAGCATACTGCTAAAGCAACACTCGAGTGGTTTAATGGGAAACATTTAAATGTCTTGGAATGGCCTAGTCAAAGCCAAGACCTCAATCCAATTGAGAATCTGTGGTATGACTTAAAGATTGCTGTACACGAGCGGAACCCATCCAACTTGAAGGAGCTGGAGCAGTTTTGCCTTGAAGAACGGGCAAAAATCCCAGTGGCTAGATGTGCCAAGCTTACARAGACCTACCCCAAGAGACTTGCAGCTGTAATTGCTGCAAAAGGTGGCTCTACAAGTATTGCCTTTGGGGGGGTGAATAATTATGCATGGTCAAGTTTTCAGTTTCTTGGGGGGTTTTCATGTTTGTTTCACAACAAAAAATATTTTGAATCTTTAAAGTGGTAGGCATGTTGTGTAAATCAAATTATACAACCCCCCMAAAAATCTATTTTTATTTCAAATTGTAAGGTAACAAAATAGGAAAAATGCCAAGGGGGTGAATACTTTTGCAAGCCACTGTACACTGATGCCCTTTGCAACCACATACATATGTGAGAGTGGATTCTCGGCCCTCACTAGCATGACAACTAAATACAGTCACAGACTGTGTATGGAAAATTATTTTAGACTGAGATTTTCTCCAATACAACCCAACATTGCAGAGTTATGTGCATCCTTTCAAGCACACCCAAATAAGGTCTTATGTAAGATGGCTAACTAAAGAGCAAAATTATTGATTATTATTATTTGTGTCCCGGTCCTATAAGAGCTCTTTGTCACTTCCCACAAGCCGGGTTGTGACAAACTCACACTCATTCTTATGTTTAATAAATGTATCGGATAGTGTGTGTGCTGCAGGCTTACAATGTTGGAAAAAAACAACATTTGAGAGTGACCCTGACCCTGGTGCTAGAGGGGTTATGAAGCTGGAGGTTGAATGTTTAGGGACGAGGGAGGAAATGCAATAACTCAACAACAAAAAACAAAAGTTTGACAGTTTTTTAAATTTATTTTAATTAAAAATGTTACCCCCTTTTCTCCCCAATTTCATGGTATCCAATCGCTAGTAATTACTATCTTGTCTCATCGCTACAACTCCTGTACGGGCTCGGGAGAGACGAAGGTCGAAAGCCATGCGTCCTCCGAAACACAACCCAACCAAGCCGCACTGCTTCTTAACACAGCGTGTCCCCAACCCGGAAGCCAGCCGCACCAATGTGTTGGAGGAAACACCATGCACCTGGCTACCTTGGTTAGCGCACACTGCACCCRGCCCGCCACAGGAGTCGCTGGTGCGCGATGAGACAAGGATATCCCTACCGGCGAAACCCTCCCTAACCCGGACGACGCTAGGCCAATTGTGCGTCACCCCACGGACCTCCCGGTCCCGGCCGGCTGCGACAGAGCCTGGGCGCAAACCCAGAGTCTCTGGTGGCACACCTAGCCCTGCGATGCAGTGCCTTAGACCACTGCGCCACCCGGGAGGCCCAAGTTTGACAGGTTTTAAAGAAATTATTTTAAATGATTTTAAAGAAAAGGTTTTAAAGAAATGATACATGTTTTTGATAAGATAACCGTTTGGGTTGGATGCATATTTTGTGGTTGAAAATCGATCCGTTTTTATAATGCTTACAATGAAACACGCATTCATTCTCTCAAGATGCTGAAAGAAATAATACAATTTCTCCACTCCTGTTCCACAGTCAAAATGTTTATTTGGTGTATCATTTTCCTGCAAGAAATGCTTAATTCTGCAGCAGGTAATATTATATTAGGCTTTGTGAGACGTTATAGACCTGCATTCMATGTCCAGATATCAGTTAGGTTTCTATTTCCATTTAAACCATCTGAACAGTAGTCTAGTTCTCTGGGCCATTTTGAAATCCCTGTCTTGTGACTGTCAAATTTGTTTAGCGCCTCATAATCATCACACATAATATAGTTATGTGGCAATGCTATCATCCTCTTTCACCACTAGTACCTAATATTTCCTAAACATTATACTACTGTTCTTGCCCTACCTTCTATTTTATTTTCTATTCTCYATTTCGCAGCTTTTACAAAAAATATTTAATTTTTTTTCGCTGTCAAGAAGGCGACCACAMATGTTTTCCTCGCAAAAGTTTATGGCTGGCTTTGACTGTATGTGTGGGTATGGGTGTGGGTAGGCAGACCCGCGAGCCACTGCGGCCCCTCATGGTGAGTTCAGAATTTGTGGCCCTTTCCTCCACGCTCTGCAGCTGCATCCAACATCCAAGGGGGAGGGGATTGGGGTAGTGGGGTCCCTGCACGGAGAGAGATATCCAAGGAATTTCAATTGATCAGTTCAACTGTTGATGTGTGCAACTAGCACCCTTAAGGCGTCCACATGCTTCCCAGCCGAAACAGTTTGGTAGAATTTGTGCATATGTTATGAAGACATTTTGTGATGTTTTCATTCATTTTGGACTTTGATGAGTTTTTTTTTCAGTTCGGGCACACATTTTTTTCTGGAGGCAAGCCAAAGTTCAGAGCCAAGGTCTACGCCCCTTCATCGGTATTTGGTCAACAGTAGGGATCCTTCAATAAAGTCTTTGTTGTCATTCAATGAGAGACAACTCGTTTCCATGCAAAATATTCCATTAACCCTGCACCAAACATCTTAGTTAGATGTAAAACTGCACGAGTAAGATTTCTTCGGCAAGATCGCCAAAATTAATGACAGATTTCTCGAGTTATCTTAAATGAATTCGGACTATTTTGAGGAAGTCTATACTGGCTACGGATCTCAAAATGGACAAACAGTACTATTGACATTTTTTTCTTGTTTTTCAAGCAAAGTTTTTTTTTTATGGAGACTGCGAGCACACTCTTAGACGCCAGCCGAACTGAAGCATGCTGACTCCTTTACTGTCTCCTCTAGCTATAACAGCTCTTGCAGGTATTTAAAGGTTAATGCTTTGGCATTAATGATTCAAGACATCCCATTAGATGATGTTTAGAAAATGGACATTAGTCTTATTGAGTAGCCTGACAGGGTACCTGAGGGCATTGAGATGGAGATGAGGGAAGGGGGTCTTGAGGGAAGGGGTTGTTTGAAATCTATAAGCATTAAAAAAACAGAACTGTGACACTGGCCCAGGGGCTTCATGCACCCCAAAATTCTGAGGTGGCACAAAGTATGTGAGGATGGCTGGGGGGTGGTCCGGAGGTTGGCTAGTTATTGTAAATTGGAGAATTAAAAGAAAATGTTAACACCTGAAACAGCAACTATACAAAACAAGATCCCACAATCTAAGGTGGGAAAAAGGGCTGCCTAAGTATGATCCCCAATCTGAGACAACGATAAACAACTGCCTCTGATTGGGAACCATACTAGGCCAACAAAGAAATAGAAACATAGATTTGCCCACCCAAGTCACACCCTGACCTAACCAAATAGAGAATAAAAAAGGCTCTCTAATGTCAGGGCGTGACACCCTGGTCTTTGTGGTTGAATCTGTGTTTGAAATTCACTGCTCGACTGAGGGACTGCCTTACAAGTAATCGTATGTGTGGGGTACAGAGATGAGGTAGTCATTCAAAAATCAATCTGGAGTGCCAGAGTGCGCTCTAAGCTCGTAAATTTAGAGCATCGTCAGATTGTCAGTTCTTAAATTCAGAGTGTGTTGCTCTTGGAGCGTTCAGAGCGCACACTGGATGCTCTGGCCGAGGAGTATGGTTGATCCTGAGCATTCTGACCTCACCAACGCAGTCAAGTACCCAAGCTAACTGGCTAACGTTGGCTATATTGCTCGCTACTTTCAGACACAAATGAGAGAAGACCTCACTCTGACCATTTTAGTCGCCCTAGCAGAGCTGGGTAGACTGTTCATGTTATCCAGAGCGTTTGTGACTAACTGTGATGCTAGCAACAATTGAATTACACTTTTTTGCCAACATTTACTGACACCGGCCTTATTCAACGTGTTGCGAGTTCCTAAATTCATCAATTATTCTGCGCTCTGGCATACTCAGGGTGCATTCGTAAATTGTCTTCAGTGTGTCAGAGTGCACTCTGGGTTGTTTGTAAATTCAGAGCACTGTTAATTGAGTTGTCTGTTTTTAAGTTGAGAGCGTTTCATTCCGCTAAATGGCTAACGTTGGCTAGCTTGCTCGCTACTTCCAGACACAAATGAGAGAACACCTCACCGTGACCATTTTACTCACCCTAGAAGAGATGGTTAGCCTGTTTTCATATTATCCAGAGTGTCGGTGACTAACTGTGCTGCTTGCAACAATTTCCTAATGCGTTTTTATAATGCTGACGTTTATTGACACAGGCCATATTCAACGGTTGTTGAGCATTCATAAATTCATCAGTTATTCGGCACTATGGCACACTCAGACGAGAGTGCTCTGAAATCGGAGTAGATAGCCAGAGTGAATTTACGAACGCACCCTTAAACAAATCTACTTTCAAACAACAGTATACACCTCACACATTGTTATAGGCAAAAAAATAAGACACCAGTACCATGTCAGATATAGATTTGAAATGTATTACATTTTGTGTTTGCATCCAAATACTACACTTTATATACATCAAAGAAGACTGAAACATAACAAAACCGTTTGAAAATAATAATAATTGGCCTCCCCGAGTGTTGCAGCGGTCTAAGGTACTGCAGTGCTAGAGTCATCACTACAGACCCGGATTCAATCCCAGGCAGTATCACAATTGGCCGTGATCGGGAGTCCCATAGGGCGGTGCACAATTAGACCAACGTCGTCCGGGTTATGGGAGGGTTTGGCCGGTGGGGCTTTACTTGGCTCATCGTGCTCTAGCGACTCCTTGTTGTGGGTCGGGCTCCTGCAGGCTGACCCCGGTCGTCAGTTGAACGGTGTTTCCTCTGACGCATTGGTGAGGCTGGCTTCCAGGTTAAGTGGGCATGTGTTTAGAAGCGTGGTTTGGCGGGTCATGTTTCAGAGGACGCATGACTTGACCTTCACCTCCCAAGCCCGTGCCGCAATGAGACAAGATTGAAATTGGGGAGAAAAAGGAGGTAAAAAAAAGTGTGTATATAAATAAATACATCATTGTTTATTAATTGTGAAAAATGTTAATAACTTTCCACCCATGAAGCCACTAGGTCATTTGACTGCAGGAAAGGGATATACGGACTGGGTCTGTAGCAATATGACCAAAATAACTAACAAACACATCTTTGTCTTTTGGTGGAAGAATGAAATTGTATGMAAATATGCACATCATTGTTATTTTAATTATGTTGGAAACAGTTTTGTAAAGGAACATTAACCACACATTCCATAGGTGCATCTATAAAACTGTGGGATTTTGCTATTTTTACATCTAACTAACACTCTTAATGACGTGGAACAAAGACACCGATCGTCTACAAATTATTGTGAGCATACATGCATTCAAAATGCTGGCATCTGGTTAATGCATAAACATGAATATCGGTGCTTTGAAATATGACAGAGAGAGCGAGTGAGAGAGGTTGCGGCAAAAAGAGACAATGAGGCATCAACCCAAGCCATGTCTATTAGTCCCACATTTGCCCAGGTTCCCCTTGCATGGGGAATCACTGCTACAGTATCGCGTCGGGATGAAGAATGCCATTTACCTCATGATACAACACTGCCTGTTGTGCCTTATTTAAGTGATAATGCCAGAGAAGCCAGTGTTTGGAGGATATATTGGCACGGGTGTTGTTAGGCCCAAGACAAAGTGGAGTACTGAGATGAGGTAGTCATTTAGAAATCATGTCAAACAATATTTTTGCACCCAGTGAGTCCATGCAACTTATTATGTACATGTTAACTCCTGAACTTATTTAGGATTTCCATAACAAAGGGTTTGAATATTTATTGACTCGAGACATTTCAGCTTTTCATTTTCATTAATTTGTAAAAATGTCAAAGATAATTCCACTTTGACATGATGGGTATTGTTTGTAGGCCAGTGGCCCAAAAATCTCAATTTAATCCATTTTAAATTCAGGCTGTAACACAACCAAATCTGGAAAAAAGGGAAGGGGTGTGAATACTTTCTGAATGCATTGTAATTATTGTCACGTGTGCTCCCTCTCCGGCCTCTAGGTCACCATGCTGCTTGTTATGGCGCACACCTGTCACCATCGTTACGCGCACCTGTGTGTCATCAGACTCATCTGGACTCTATCACCTTCTTGATTACCTGTTCTATATATGTCACTACCTTTAGTTCCTTCACCAAGCATCATTGTTTCTGTTCCTGTGTCATGTCTGCGTTGTTTCGTGTTTCTTATTTTGTATTATGGTGTGTTTATTTATTAAAACACTCACTCCCTGAACTTGCTTCCCGACTCTCAGCGCACATCGTTATAAATATAAGAAAAAAATATTATTTTATAAAGAAACGAAATATGCATCTCTGCATCACTGCTAAAATCTGGGTACAATTTTGAAAGGAATGTGCATCTTAATCAATACATTTAGTACTAAAGTCTACCAACCTTACCAACTAAGATAGTTAGACAAGCTAGCTACTTGATTGATAGCCTGAAATGGCTTCTTGATTGCTAAGTATGAGGTTGGGAGATGCCCCTGTGCCACCTATCGGCATGACACCTCTTCCCTGGTCCCACAGTCGGTGAGAAGGGCATTGTCCGGTCTGATATCATTCTGCAAATTACCCTCCACCCTAACTATGGAGAACCTGCTAAATAGTGTGCGCGAGTATGTGCATCTACGTTTTGTGTGTGTTTTTTGCATGTGTTTGGAATTTYTAACCACATATTTCGTTATGAAAACTCAATAAAAAATACAGACACTTGCAGAAGGAAAGTATGGGGCACGCATCACATCTAACAAACCAAATTAGAGTAGAGGCAACATGTCTGCTAGAAAACAAAATGAAAAGTAAGCTCATCACAGAACATCAGATATATTCTGAGAGTCACAGGACACCCAAAACAAGTGTTTAAATCATTCCAATTTCATCTGCTCCTTTTAATTTATTGGATTTGATTGTTTTAGACTTCCTCAAGGACTTAGTAACCTACGGCTGCTAACCTGAGGTCATCTGGTGAAGCTCAACTCGAGGAKTACCGAAATGAGATATCCCTAGGATTATGGTTTCTGTGTGCACAGGCTGCAGGTTTAAACTTTGTCCCTCTTCATCTAATCACACCTCTTATCTGTATCCCTCCACTTTACTGGCCCTCCTGTATGAGCACTACACTGAATACAAATAGGTTAGGTCCTCAAGGTAATACCAGTCCGCTAAACTTGGCACAGACAGACTGTCAATTTGATACAGTATATGTCTAAATGTTTATTTTGTTGTAGACAGTGGATTATCTGGCCATACATTTTTTGCCATAACTCACATAACTCATTATTAGGCCTATTTCTATTTACTTCTGAGGAAGTACAGTTCCCGCTCAGCCCAGTCAAAACTGTTCGCTGCTCTGGCACCCCAATGGTGGAACAAACTCCCTCACGACGCCAGGTCAGCGGAGTCAATCACCACCTTCCGGAGACACCTGAAACCCCACCTCTTTAAGGAATACCTAGGATAGGATAAAGTAATCCTTCTAACCCCCCCCCCCCCCTTAAAAGATTAAAATAAAAAAAAGAACCAATAAAAAGTGGTTGTTCCACTGGATATCATAAGGTGAATGCACCAATTTGTAAGTCGCTCTGGATAAGAGCGTCTGCTAAATGACTTAAATGTAAATGTAAATGTAAATGTATTTCTATTTTGCCCTGTTTTTCAAAAGTGTTGGAAAAACTTTTCAATAATCACCTGACTGGCTTTCTTGATGTCTATAGTATTCTCTCTGGTATGCAATCTGGTTTCCGCTCAGGTTATGGATGTGTCACTGCAACCTTAAAGGTCCTCAGTGATGTCACCATTGCCCTTGATTCTAAGCAATGTTGTGCTGCTATTTTTATTGACTTGGCCAAAGCTTTTGATACAGTAGAACATTCCATTCTTGTGGGCCGGTTAAGGAGTATTGGTGTTTCTGAGGGGTCTTTGGCCTGGTTTGCTAACTACCTCTCTCAAAGAGTACAGTGTATAAAGTCAGAACATCTGCTGTCTCAGCCATTGCCTGTCACCAAGGGAGTACCCCAAGTCTCGATCCTAGGCCCCACGGAGGCCCCACGGTCTTCTCAATTTACATCAACAACATATGGCAAGATGGTTACGACAGAGATGGTCGCCTCGCTTCGAGTCCTTAGGAAACTAGACAGTATTTTTTTWATTTTATGTATTTCTTACATCGTTACCCCAGGAAATCTTAAGTCTTATTACATACAGCCGGGAAGAATTATTGTATATGAGCAACGTCAACTTAACAACATTACGACCAGGAATATAACTTTCCAGAAGTGTATCCTCTGTTTGGACCACCACCCAGGACTATGGATCTAATGCCAGAAGCCGACCCAAAACAACAGAGCCGCAGAAGGGGCAGACAGAGTGGCCTCCTGGTCAGGCTCCGTAGACGTGCACATTGCCCACCGCTCCCGAGTATACTACTCGCCAATGTCCAGTCTCTTGACAAGGTGGAAAAAATTCGAGCAAAGGTTGCCTTCCAGAGAGACATCAGAGATTGTAACATTCTTTGTTTCATGGAAACATGGCTCTCTCGGGATATGTTGTCGGAATTGGTTCAGTCACCAGGCTTCTCCATCCATTGCGCCGACAGAGATTAACACCTCTCTGTGAAGAGGAGGGGAGGGGGTGTATGTTTCATGATTGACGACCTAGAATTCCTTACAATCAGATGCCGGCCATATTACCTCCCAAGAGAATTCTTATCAGTTATCATCACAGCTGTGTACATTCCCCCTCAAGCAGACACCAAGACGGCCCTCAAGGAACTTCACTGGACTCTATGTAAACTGGAAACCTTATATCCTGAGGCTGCATTTATTGTAGCTGGGTATTTTWACTTCTTCGGGGTAGGGGGCAGCATTTTCACTTTTGGATAAATAGCATGCCCAAATTCAACTGCCTGCTACTCATCCCCAGAATATAAGATATGCATATTATTAGTAGGTTTGGATAGAAAACACTGAAGTTTCTAAAACTGTTTGAATCATGTCTGTGAGTATAACGGAACTTATGTAGCAGGCAAAACCCCAAGGACAAACCATTCAGAATTTCATTTTTTTTGAGGTCACTGTCTTTTCAATGGGGTTTCATTGGGACACCAGATTTCTAAGGGACTTGTTTGCAAGTCCACTGGATGTCCCCAGTCTTTGGAAATTGGTTGAGGTTTTTCCTTTGTGTAATGAAGAAGTACGGCCATCTTAAATGAGTCACTTGAAGTAAATTGTTTGAGAGAGGCACATTACCAGAAAAGTTGCGTCAGTTTGTTTTCTTTTTGTATTGAACACAGATCATCCCGTCTTCAATTTGATTGATTATTAACGTTTAAAAATACCTAACGTTGTATTACAAAAGTAGTTTGAAATGTTTTGGTAAAGTTTACATGTAACTTTTGAGATATTTTGTAGTGACGTTGCGCAAGTTGTGTTTTTCTGGATGAAACGCGCCAAATAAATTGACATTTTGGATATATATCGACGGAATTAATCGAACAAAAGGACCATTTGTGATGTTTATGGGACATATTGGAGTGCCAACAAAAGAAGTTCATCAAAGGTAAGGCATGAATTATATTTTTATTTCTGCGTTTTGTGTCGTGCCTGCAGTGTTGAAATATGCTACTCTCTTTGTTTACTGTTGTGCTATCATCAGATAATAGCATCTTATGCTTTCGCTGAAAAGCCTTTTTGAAATCTGACATGTTGGCTGGATTCACAACGAGTGTAGCTTTAATTTGGTATCTTACATGTGTGATTTTAATGAAAGTTTGATGTTTATATCATTTTATTTGAATTTGGCGCTCTGCATTTCCCCTGGCTATTAGCCAGGTGGGATGATTGCGTCCCACCTACCCCAGAGAGGTTAACAAAGCAAATGTTAGAACAAGGCTACCTAAATTCTATCAGCATATTGATTGCGCTATGCATGGGGGTAATACACTCGATCACTGCTACTGTAACTTCCACAATGCATACAAAGCCCTCCCTTCGGCAAATCCGACCACGACGCCATCTTGCTCCTACTGTCTTTTAGGCAGAAACTCAAACAGGATGTGCCAGTAACTAGAACCATTCAACGCTGGTCTGAGCAATCGGAATCCACGCTTCAATATTTGTTTTGATCACTCGTACTGGGATATGTTCCGGTTAGCCCCAGAGAACAACATTGATCTATACACTGATTCGGTGAGTGAGTCATACGGAAGTGCATTGGAGATGTTGTACCCACTGTGACTATTAAAACCTACCCTAACCAGAAACCATGGATAGATGGAGACATTCGCGCAAAACTGAAAGCGCGAACCACCGCATTTAACCATGGAATGAGGTCTGGGAATATGGCTGAATATAAGCAGTGTAGTTATTTCCTCAGCAAGGCAATCAAACAAGCGAAATGCTGGTACAGGGACAAAGTGGAGTCGCAATTCAATGGCTCAGACACGAGATGTATGTGTCAGGGTTACAGGAAATCATGGACTACAAAAATAAAACCAGCCACATCACGGACACAGACGTCACGCTTCCAGACAAACGAAACACCTTCTTTGCCCACTTTGAGGATAATACAGCCACTGTCGCGGCCCGCTAACAAGGACTGGGCCCCCTCCTTCTCCATGGCTGACGTTAGTAAAACATTCAAACGTGTTAACCCTCGCAAGGCTGCTGGCCCAGACGGCATCCCTAGACGTGAGCATGTGCAGACTAGCTGGCTGGTGTGTTTACGGACATATTCAATCACTCCCTATCCCAGTCTGCTGTCCCCAAATGCTTCATGATGGCCACCATTTTCCTGTACCCAAGAAGGCAAAGATAACTGAACTAAATGACTACCGTCCTGTAGCACTCACTTCTGTCATCGTGAAGTGCTTTGAGAGCTTAGTCAAGGATCATATCACCTCCACCTTACCGGCCACCCTGGACTCACTTCAGTTTGCATACCGCCCCAACAGGTCCACAGACGATGCAATAGCCATCACACTGCACACTGCTCTACTCCATCTGGACAAGAGGAATACCTATGTAAGAATGCTGTTCATTGACTACAGTTCAGCATTCAACACCATAGTACCCTCCAAGCTCATCATCAAGCTGGAGGCCCTGGGTCTCAACCCCGCCCTGTGCAATTGGGTCCTGGACTTTCTGATGGGCCGCCTCAAGGTGGCGAAGGTAGGAAACAACATCTCCACTTCGCTGACCCTTAACACTCGGCCCCACAAGGGTGCGTGCTCAGCCCCCTCCTGTACTCCCTGTTCACTGACGACTGTGTGGCCATGCACGCCTCCAACTCAATCATCAAGTTTGCAGATGACACACCGGTAGTGGGCTTGATTACCAACAACGACGAGACAGCCTACAGGGAGAAGGTGAGGGCCCTCGGAGTGTGGTGTCAAGAAAACACCCTCTCACTCAACGTCAACAAAACAAAGGAGATGATCGTGGACTTCAGGAAACAGCAGAGGGAGCACCTCCCTATCCACATCGAAGGGACAGCAGTGGAGAAGGTGGAAAGTTCCTCGGCGTACACATCACAGAAAAACTGAAATGGTCCACCCACACAGACAGTGTGGTGAAGAAGGCCAACAGCACCTCATCAACCTCAGGAGGCTGAAGAAATTTGTCTTGTCGCCTAAAACTCTCAAACTTTTACAGGTGCACAATCGAGAACATCCTGTTGGGCTGTATCACCGCCTGGTATGGCAACTGCACCACCCTCAACCGCAAGGCTCTCCAGAGGGTGGTGCGGCCTGCACAACGCATCACCGGGGGCAAACTAGCTGCCCTCCATGACACCTACAGCACATACTGTCACAAGAAGGCCAAAAAGATCAACAAGGCCAACAACAACCCGAGCCACTGCCTGTTCACACCGCTATCACCCAGAAGGTGAGGTCAGTACAGGTGCATCAAAGCTGGGACTGAGAGACTGAAAAACAGCTTCTGTCTCAAGGCCATCAGACTGCTAAACAGCAATCACTAACTCAGAGGCTGCTGCCTACATTGAGACCCAATCACTGGCTGTAAACAATGGCACTTTAATAATGGTACTTTAATAATGTTTACATATCTCACAATTCTGATATAATTTGTATATACTGTATTTTATACCATCTATTGCACCTTGCCTATGCTGCTCGGCCTTTGCTCGTCCATATATTTATATGAACATATTCTGATTCACCCCTTCAGATTTGTGTGTATTAGGTAGTCGTTGGGGAATTGTTAGTTATTACTGCACTGTCGGAACTAGAAGCACAAGCATTTCTCTACACTCACATTAACATCTGCTAACCACGTGTATGTTACCAATAAAATGTGATTTGATTTGACATAGCTCAGGCAGTAGGAAGCTCTCATCTATTTATATGCAGATGAAAGTATTTTGCTCAGCTGGTCCCTCCCTGGACTTTGTGTTAAACGCTCTACAACAACGCTTTCTTCGTGTCCAACAAGCTTTCTCTACCCTTAACCTTGTTCTGAAAACCTCCAAAACAAAGGTCATGTGGTTTGGTAAGGTTTAATTACTACCTCTGAGGGTTTAGAGCTTGAGGTAGTCACGTCATACAAGTACTTGCGAGTATGGCTAGGTGGTACACTGTCCTTCTCTCAGCACATATCAAAGCTGCAGGCTAAAGTTAAATCTAGACCTGGTTTCCTCTATCGTAATCGCTCCTCTTTCACCCCAGCTGCCAAACTAACCCTGATTCCAGTGGTGTAAAATGAAAGTACTACTGTACTTAAGTAGTTTTTTGGGGTATCTGTACTTTACTATTCATATTTTTGATGATTTTTACTTCACCACATTGCTAAAGAAAATTTGTATTTTTTACTCCTTACATTTTCCCTGACAACAAAAAGTACTCATTACATTTTGAATGCTTAGCAGGACAATATAATGGTTTAATTTATACACTTCTTGAAAGAACATCCCTGGTCATCCTTACAGCCTCTTATGTGGAGGACTCACTAAACACATGCTTCGTTTGTAAATTATGTCTGAGTGTTAGAGCGTGCCCCTTGCTATTCATAACTAAAATCAAAACAAGAAAATTATGCCGTCTGGTTTGCTTAATATAAGGACTTWGACATTATTTATGCTTTTACTTTTGATACTTAAGTATAATTAAAACCAAATACTTTGACACTTTTACTCAAGTAGCATTTTACTTTGACTTTTTATTAAGGTATCTGTACTTTTACTCAAGTATRACAATTGGGTACTTTTTCCAACACTGCCTGATTCAGATRACCATTCTACCCATGCTTAAGATTACAGAGACATAATTTATAGATCGGCAGATAAGGGTGCTCTCGAGTGGCTAGATGTTCTTTACCATTCGGCTATCAGATTTGCCACCAATGCTCCTCATAGGACACTGCACTCTATACTCCTCTGTAAACTGGTCATGTCTGTACGTATACCCGTTGCAAGACCCACTGGTTGATGCTTATTTATAAAACCATCTTAGGCCTCTCTCCCCCCTATCTGATACATCTACTGCAGCCCTCATCCTCCACATACAACACCCATTCTGCCAGTCACATTCTGTTATAGGTCTCCAACGCACATACATCCCTGGGTCGCTCGTCTTTTCAGTTCACTGCAGCCAGCGACTGGAATGAGCTGCAACAAACACTCAAACTGGACAGTTTTATCTCAATCTCTTCATTCAAAGATTCACTCATGGACACTCTTACTGACAGTTGTGGCTGCTTTGTGTAATGTATTGTTGTCTCTACCTTCTTGATCTTTGTGCTGTTGTCTGTGCCCAATAATATTTGTACCATGTTTTGTGCTGCTAYCATGTTGTCATGTTGTGTTGCTACCATGCTGTGTTGTCATGTGTTGCTGCCTTGCTATGTTGTTGTCTTAGGTCTCTCTTTATGTAGTGTTTTGTTGTCTCTTTTGTTGTGATGTGTTTTTATTTTTAATCCCCTGTTCCCGCAGGTGCCCTTTTGCCTTTTGAATTTGTTCATAACTGACTTGCCTAGTTTAAATAAAGGTTAAATAAAATAAATATAACTGACTCCAGCATGTTCATCCCAGACTATCATTGGTCGCAAAGATGGTGCATTTCTCACACTTTGTATTTCACATGTACAGTACTAGTCTGAAATTCCACTGAGCAATAGATAGCAAAGTGAGCATGGAATACTGTAAAACGAGTTATGTGAGTTGAGGGGACAACACCATACAGACACAACATGAGAAAGAAGAACTAGCACAAGAATGTGTCCCAAATGGCACCCTATTTCCTATATAGTGCACAAAGTTTGAACTATGAGCCCTGGTCAAAAGTAATACATTATAAAATATAATAGGGTGCCATTTGGAACGCAGACCCAAGGATCTTACAGAGGAAATTTTACCAGTGGACCACCAACCAACAGGACCAGCATGAAACGTTGCCGGAGCAAATAATAATAAACAAAGTGCATTATCAGGAGACAAAACGAGAAACAAAGAGGGGAAGCCAATGATAGATTTTTTTTAGTAAGGGAGGGCCATTTAAATTCCATTTGAAGCATAGCGGTCTGGAGTAAAAATAATATATAAAGTAATGAAAAAAGAAGGGTAACAAACGCAGGGCTGATGCTTGGGACTGTATGGGTCGATCATTGCCTGAATTCCAAAGTGAAGCCTCCTTGTAATCAGCCAGCCCCTGGCGAAACTGGCATGGCTCAGCCTGTGTGTGTATGTGTGCTGTGTGTGCACTTGTGAGAGAGTAACAGTGTGTGTGCATGCATGCGTCCTATGTGGTGTATCTGTGCCCATGTGTGTGTGCCCGAACTGTGCTGGCTGGGCCCTCTCCACCATGATACGAAACCTCCTTTTAACCAAGCAGCTGTGTGCTGCAGGACATATATCATATTTAATGTATTAATGGCACAGAGTAAAAAATGCCACAGTTAAGGAGTGTACCTTTCATGTGAGGGGAATCTGGGAAAATGTGGGACTAATAGACATGGCTTGGCTTGATGGCTCATGTCTCTTTTTGCCTCATTTGCTCTCTCGCTGTCATTTCAAACCACGGATACTGTATTCATATTTATGCATCAACCAGATGCCAGCATGTTGAATGCATGTATGCCCACAATAATTTGTAGACAATACTTGTCTTTGTTCCATGGAATTGAGTGTTAATTAGATAAAACACAAACAAAAAGTGTAATTTGCAACATCATAGAGTTTATTAATGCACCTATGGAATTGGTGGTTAATGTTCTTGTTTCTAGACTGGAGGTGAGCTGTGAGAGGATTGGCTGTTTGGGGTTCCTTCATAACCGACAGACATTTGAAGTTGAAATGGATGCTCTGGCTCCTTGCATGCTTCTGTGTGATGTATGCCTTCGATGTCACGATACTCATCACTTCTGCTTGCTCACTGCACCGTTTGCCAAGAAGTACATACATATATCACAGGCCTCCAGAAAATATCTATCGCCTATAGCTCATCTGTCCTTAAGCAAACTATCCCAAACTATTCATTCTTACCTGTAGTTTCACAGCGGATTCATCTGTTCTGTCAGGGGGATAGTGACAGCCAATAAACTCCCCTTATCTAGCTGCACAACCTTGTACCTCGAGCTCTCCACACAACATCTCGACAGAACAATACACTTCAGGTAAAAACAGTACCAAGCCTAAAGCACCCAAAGCCTGAAGCAACAAAATTAAAAGTACTTATTTATTTCACTGCCCTTACAAAAAAAACATGTACATTTTCACATGTGTAATTGCGATTTTCATGTCTTAAAGTTTTTGTCATGGTGTTAACACCATCTTTTCACAAAAAATGTTTTCACCTCACATGTGAATTGCAGTTTCACATGTGAAGTTTGTGGTTTCAAATGTTAAAAACATTCACGAGGAAATCTCACTTTCACGTGTAGAATTGCAAGAATGCAGAGTTCATCTAAGCCTATGCTGCCCTTCAGGCCCTAGATTGTTTTGGCCCTGACGGAGACATGGAYCACCCCAGAGAACACTACTACGCAAGCTGCTCTTTCTTCATCTGACTACATTATCTCATAGTCCGTGAGCATCTGGTCGTTGCGGTTGTGGCACAGGTCTACTCATTTTGCCTAAGTGAAGATTTTCTCTTTTCTCTCTCTCTCTCACCTGTCCATCTCTTCATTTGAATTCCATGCTGTCACTTGTCCACTCAAGCTTAACATTATTGTCATCTATGGCCAACCAGGTGCCCTTACAGTTCCTCAATGAGTTTGACACATTGATAAGCTAATTTCCTGACTATGGCTCGCCGATTGTACTTGGCGACTTCAGCCTCCCGACATCTGYCTTCGATTAATTTCTCTCCTTTTCCCTCCTTGCCTCTTTTGACCTCACCATTTTCCAAATCCCCTCCAACTCAATACGCTTGACATCATCTTTAGTAAAGGCTGCTCGACTACTAATCTCACAGCAGCCCACCCCCAGGTCTATGATCACTTTGTTTCCTTTTCTSTCTCCCTTTCCTCCAACCCTAACCACTCAGCCTCTACCCAGATGGTCATGCGCTGTCGCAATCTTTACGCCCTCCCTCCCTCTACTCTCTCCTTTTCTATCCTATCACCTCTTCCTTCTGCTAAATCCTTCTCCCTCCTGTCTCCTGATTCTGCCTCTTCGACCCTACTCGCCTCCCTCCCAAGCATCAAAGCAGAGRCTCGCTCTTGCAGGTTCATGCTTTGCAACATCCATAGAGTACAACCCTACCTCAATCAGGAAGCCATGCAGGTCCTAATCCAGGCACTTGTCCTCTCCCGTCTGGAATACTGCAACTTGCTGTTGGCTAGGTTCCCCGCTTGTGCCATCAAACCTCTGCAACTTATCCAGAATGCTTTCAACCTTCCCAAGTTCTTTCATGTCACTCCACTCCTCCGCACACACCACTGGCTATCAGTTGAAGCTCGCATCCACTACAAGACCATGGTGCCTACCTACAGAATAGCAGGAGGAACTGTTCCTCCCTACCGTCAAACCCTACACTCCAACCCGAGCACTCTGTTCTGCCAACTCAGGTCTCGTGGCCCTYCCACACCTACAGTAGGGTAGCTCCCGCTCAGCCCTGTCCAAACTCTTCTCTTTCCTGGAACCCAATGGTACAACCAGCTTTCCCCTGAAGCTAGGGCAGCAGAGTCCCTGACCATCTTCCGAAAACATCTGAAACCCTACCTCTTCAAACAGCATCTTAAATATTCTTCCTCCTCACCTCAACCCTTAATCAGAACTTGCACTAGACACAACTGGAAGTCGCTCTGGAAAAGAGTGTCTGCTGAATGATTCAAATGTAAAATGAGACCATGCAGCCATCATTCCGCTCAGGAAGGAGACGAGWTCTGTCTCCTAGAGATGAATTTACTTTGGTGCGAAAAGTGCAAATCAATCCCAGAACAACAGCAAAGGACCTTGTGAAGATGTTGTAGGAAACCGGTACAAAAGTATCTATCCACAGTAAAACGAGTCCTATATCGACATAACCTGAAAGGCCGCTCAGCAAGGAAGAAGCCACTGCTCCAAAACCGGCATAAAAAAACAGACTATGGTTTGCAACTGCACATGGGGACAAAGATTGTACTTTTTGGAGAAATGTCCTCTGGTCTGATGAAACAAAAATAGAACTGTTTGGCCATAATGACCATCGTTATGTTTGGAGGAAAAAGCGGGAGACTTGTAAGCCGAAGAACATCATCCCAACCGTGAAGCATGGTGGTTGCAGCACCATGTTGTGGGGGTGCTTTGCTGCAGGAGGGACTGGTGCACTTCACAAAATAGATGGCAACATGAGGATGGAAAATTATGTGGATATATGAAGCAACATCTCAAGACATCAGTCAGGAAGTTAAAGCTTGGTCGCAAATGGGTCTTCCAAATGGACAATGACCCCAAGCATACTTCCAAAGTTGTGGCAAAATGGCTTAAGGACAACAAAGTCAAGGTATTGGAGTGGCAATCACAAAGCCCTGACCTCAATCCCATAGAACATTTCTGGGCAGAACTGAAAATGCAAGGAGGCCTACAAACCTGACTCAGTTACACCAGCTCTGTCAGGAGGAATGGGCCAAAATTCACCCAACTTATTGTGGAAGGCTACCCGAAGTGTTTAACCCGAAGTGTTTAWCCCAAGTTAAACAATTTAAAGGAAATGCTACCAAATACTAACTGAGTTTATGTAAACTTCTGACCCACTGGGAATGTGATGAAAGAAATAAAAGCTGAAATAAATCATTCTCTCTACTATTATTCTGACATTTCAGATTCTTAAAATAAAGKKGTGATCCTAACTGACCTAAGACAGGGAATTTTTTACTTTGATTAAATGTCAGAAATTGTGAAACTGAGTTTAAATGTATTTGGCTAAGGTGTATGTAAACTTCCGACTTCAACTGTAGATAATGAGATAATTGATTGAGATAATGATGTTCTCCTTACATGTGAAAAGATGGTGTTAACACGTTGCAATAGCAATGTTTTCACCGTTAGAATTAGGGTGACCACATTCTTGTTTTGGGTGGGCAGGTTAATTTATCATGTTCAAATGGCGACATTCTTCTGCTATATAAAGGTCACTACATGTTAAAGGTGCAATCTTTAGTTGCTACATACATTTTTTACGAACAAATTCATAGTATGTACCCATTGATTCTTGAAGAATATTGCATTTAAATGCCTCAAGTTTAGTTCCACAGTTGTACCCCTTCAGAACACCAAATATAAGCTTATTGTACACCAATGTTTGTTTGCAAAGTAAATGTAATCAACCACTGTATAGCATAAAAACATAACTTTGATATCATGAATGGTCAGTCCTTGCATCCATAGCGTAGTCCATTGATTTAAGAGTGGTTGCATTTTTCCAGCCCCATCCCCTCAGCTTTTTATAGCAACTGTGGTGGGGATGAGACTTTGTTAATGTTTCGATTAAGGATTGCCGCTTTAAACRCCTTTTAATAGAGTAGTGTTATTATATGGTGCAATTCTCTAGTGAGTTACTTTTCTGTCATTAATATCATCCACGACTTCTGAAGTCGATTAACAAAAATCCTAGTATTGGAAACAAAATAATGATATTGAAAGCAAAATAAAATATTGCAAGGAAATACTTTTGAAATGCGAGAACAAATGAATTGTATATTGATGAAACTTTTTTTTCAGTTCATGTTTTTATGATAACACAATGAATTAAAACACTCTTGCCATCAATTTTCCCTATCCCATAGCTGGTTTGCCTTTTGAAGCAAAGCTGGGTCGGTCCTGGTCAGTCCCTAGATAGGAAACCAGATTTAGCTGGAAGTGGTGAAAAATAAACTAACTGTAAGTCGCTCTGGATAAAAAGGTCTGCTAAATAACTAAAATTATAAACGTGAAAAGAAAGTGTAAAATAAAAAAAGTAACGTGTCTGAAAACCACGTGATTTTTTTCTTTTTTTTGCAAGGGTGACCTCAACCTCTTGAAATGATCAATTTCAGATATTCYTCCGGAAATGAATACCAACACCGGCTCTGTTTTTGTGCCGGCATCACACCTTATCTGAAGAGCACAGATTACCAGCGATTTATACATATAATAAATAGCCCGTACCCACAACAAGTTTGCTCAATAACAGATAGATGGTGTTGCCTAGCAACTGCAGACCCCTGCCACAATCAACACTGGTACCTGCTCCTGAAGGCAGACTGCATCCTGTACATTTCTCTCCTTCTGATTGGCCAGGTGAGTAAAGAGTGTGATCCTGTGCATATCCGCTTCCCCGGTTGCTGCATCCAAGGTCCTGAAGAATTGACAGACAAAAAAAATGTAAATGTAAACAAGTTGCGTTGACATTAGCATTTTAGCATTGCGACAGTGTTGTGTAGCACACAAATTACAGTATGAAATATGAATGACAATGTTTCTCCCAGAGCTGAGAAGAGATCATAAATTCACAGCCCAAAAGTATCACGGATCAACGATACATCAACATACTGTGGGGTGCTGTCCCTCAGTTAGCAATCAATTAAGAATTAGAAATTAGTCACWAGGTAAATAGCATGGAATGTCAGATGCTTGTGGCAACTTTAAGCCCCCGTCAAATTCTACAGGCTGTTAGGGTTGAAAATGAACAGATAACGGAATCTGAGGGCACTAATTCACAGCCCTGTTCTTCTTTTCAAAGATCTATGGCATAGGATTGCTAATGTGGCAACCCATTTTTTTTTAAATATTGAGACATATTAGAAACTATTTGGTACAATATTTGCTTTTAATAATCTAATTTCCGGAACAGTGCCGTGATTCATGCATTTTTATGAAAGAGATGTACTGTTTCATGCATTTTTATTATTTCTTGTCGATTACCCTGTGTTGAGAAAGTTGAAATATTTATAGTGGATGAGCCAGCCCTAATATGGCCACCCACCTCCCATATCTGTTTGCACTTTGTCTCCGACATCATATTTACATTATTTAATACATAATTTATGTGACGTAACATGTGCACAACCTTTCATTCAAACATTTTAAATTGTCAACCCCCTTCTGACAAATACCAAACTACTAAGTGCACGGTGTCCATATTAGGAGACCTCAATCTACAAGTGACAGTTTCAAGCCTAATGATGTAATCGCACTTGTGTTCTCACTGTTTCTGAGGTAAATTTATTCCAATTTTGAAATCTTGTGAGGACTCTACAGAGCTATTGCACATTGGTGTTGTGATTCCTTCTGTGACCTCTTTGAAGGAGCGTGCCACCTTGGTACTCATCAATACTCACATGCCAGGATAATGACACACAATTAGTCTCATACGAGCCACAAATAGAAGGGAAAAGAAGGGGTAGTTATCTTTCACTTCAACACGTTTTTAACGACTTAGAAAACACAGTTAATTAGCCGCCCGCTAAAAATACCTAGATCAAGTTGTTTTTGATGAAATAAGAACCAAAGCAATCTACTCGCTCATGAATTGTGGCTGTCCAGTGACGTAGGGAACCGTGTRCGAGGCCGTATTGACATGAGCAGCCGCACATTCATTTACGAATCGAACTGAACTCTGAAAGCTAATTCAAAGTTCATTTTTAATATGAAACTCTCCCATCATAATATTACCCTCTTGCTCCATACGCCTGTGTGATCTATGTAATCAATAATTAATCGCCATGAGAACTAGAGTACGTTCATAGAGGAGTGACAGGTCCTCGTTGTGAGATGCCACTCTGGTTATTGGTGGAAATGAACAMGCCTAGAATTTGCCTGTGGTTTCACAGGTTTCCAGTCAAATCACGTATCAATTACATACTATGCGGTCCGACTGTGCCGATGATAGAAGTTCCGTCTACTAAATACCCACAGAGTATGGAGGTTGCATCTGGATTACCCTATACTCGTTATAAAATAAAAAGAGCTTATTAAAGGGAAGATTGCAGAATTAGGTTGCTGTTAAACATTCTGATTTGTGTCATCCTTTCAACTAAAAGTCCCAATATGACATATTACTTTGCATTGGGTATATTGGGAGAAATGTATATTTTATCAGAATTACATGTTGACAAAGCATTCGGAAATGTGACGTAAAGAGGAGCACTACACGAGCAGTAGTGAAACCACTGTCCACATAAGATGATGAACACCCATATCATACAGTCTTCCTATTGTTTTTGAGAATGATTTTTTTTTGTTGGACACTCTGAATAAAGCCCATTTGACCATATCTTGTGATTTTCTTTATTCTGTATCAGCAAAAAAAAAATGTGTATCACTCACAGCTTGCAKGCTTTTAGCATAGCACATTTTACACCCCTGGTTTACCCATACTAGTTAATCATCTCTAGCAGCCTTGAAAAACCACACTTATTAGCAGTTAAGCACATCAGCATTTCTCATAATGTTGCACAAAATCTAGATAAACCTTTATCATCATAGTAGAAGTTGAATGTCTATAACCAAACTGGCTAAAACTATAGTTAGCCACGTGCTATCAGCAGTAAATCCAGGTATAATGGCTATCACAAACATTGGCTATCATGATGTCCTACAAGTTATCGCCCAATAAAGATCAGGCAGTTCAGCAAAAAGAATGCTATATCGCAAAATAAACAATACTGATTGGTCTTTGACCATTTCTTTCTGCAAAACATGCCGTATTCTGTTGATGGAGTTGTAGCTTGCTTGCTTGCTACCTAGTTATCTTATTCCAACCCAAACACAATGATAGATCCGTGTGAGTGGGCAAGATCGTTTTGATATGCTCGGTGCACTTAGATACACTACATAGCCAAAAGTATGTGGACACCTGCTTGTCATGGGCATTAATATAGAGTTTGTCCCACCTTTGCCGTTATAACAGCCTCCCCTTGTCTGCGAAGGTTTTCCACTAGATGTTRGAAATTTGCTGCTTTGCTTCTTGCTTCCATTCAGACACAAGAATTTGTGAGGTGGGGCACTGATGTTGGGCGATTAGGCCTGGCTCGCAGTTCCAATTCATCCCAAAAGTGTTCAACGGAGTTGAGGTCAGGGCTCTGTGCCGGCCAGTCAAGTTCTTTCACAATGATCTCAACAAACCATTTCTGTATGGACCTCTGCTTTGTGCAGAGTGGCATTTTCATTCTGGAACAGGAAAGGGCCTTCCCCAGACAGCTGCCATAAAGTTGGAAGCACAGAATCTTCTAGAATGTCATTGTATGCATGAAGGTTTCCCTTCACTGGAACTAAGGGGCCAAGCCCGAACCATGAAAATCAGCCACAGACCATTTTTCCTCCTTCACCAAACTTTACAGTTGGCACCATGCATTCGGGCAGGTAGCATTTTGGTATTTGTAGGTATTTGTCCGATGGACTGCCAGATGGTGAAGCAGGATTCATCATTCCAGAGAATGCATTTCCACTGCCCAAAGTCCAATGGTGGCGGGCTTTACACCGTTTCAGCCAATGCTTTGCATGGTGATCTTAGACTTGCGTGTGACTGCTCAGCCATGAAAACCCATTTCATGAAGCTCCCAACRAACAATTATTGTACTGACGTTGCTTCCAGAGGCAGTTTGGAACTCAGTGAGTGTTGCAACTTGTGTGGCCTACCACTTCGCGGCTGAGCCGTTGTTGCTCCTAGACATTTCCACTTCACAATAACAGAACTTCCAGTTGGCGAGGGATACTCTAGCAGGGCAGAAATTTGATGAACTGACTTGTTGGAAAGGTGCAGTAGCAACCCATTATTCAGGGCAGAGCGTATCGGTGCTCATCGGCCGTCAACATTACACAACAAGTTGGAAATCGCAAATTCAACAATGAATGGTTTAGAATGAATTAGTGGCTAACTGCAAGCATTACAAAGCAATCACTAGCCTGCTATCACTAGCCTGCTAGTGGAGTGGGTTTGTGGTTCCAAGTCTGGGTTTAAGGGTCTCTTTTCCAAGCTTAAAATACCAAACATTCAACATCGGACATGTCAATCCAGCATGACTTCTAACGCGCAAAAAAACTGTATATTCAGAACTGGGAAATCTGACTTCAGTGAGTTCAAGACAACTGGGAACGGAAAAAAACAAGCTCTGTTTTGAACGATCATCCGACATGGAATTGCCTTCGGGAACTCGGGCCTCTTTCTACAGCTCCGACCTGAAGATCTCTGATGTCTTCATGATTCGACCTTGTTCCCAGTTGTCTTGAAAGCGCCATAAATCCAGAGAATACCAGATTTTGATGACAAAATTTGCCCACGAAGGACCATCGCGCCACCTTCCTGTTCAAGTGAGCGCAGCACAAGAAGGTGAGTCCAAAAATGCATCGTATGCTACTGAATAAGTTATGTAATATGCCATATATACTGTAGCTAATAAAGTAATACTAAGTGTATTGTTGTGTAGTAAGCTGTTAGTGGCCCATGTGCCTCACCCTAATAATTTGGTCCCTTTTCCCCCTCTTAATTTCGKCTACTGTTCTGACTTGGTGCTACACATGTAGCCTATAGCCTGTTATAGAGAAATGTTATCATCATATATTGTAATAGCTTTCATTGTCTGCTTATATTCCCCCTTTATGTATCCTAAGTTTCTGACTTGGTTTACAGGGAGAATGCACTAAGAACAGCCCATGTTCTGAATTCCTTCTCTGTACATTTCAAAAGTGCTGAACAAATGGTTATATTGACTACGTCTGTCATAATGTAATCAAAATGACGGATTACATCTTATCCACTCGTCGTCCCCTTATGCCGTAGTTTGTACATCTCAATTGTCAGTAGAAACCACATTTGTTTAAGCAAGTCAGCCATATCAACTATGTTTGAGGATGCATTAACTGTTTCGCTGCCAGCCAGGTGTAGCAGTGGTAAGGGGTTGGTACWGCTGTTGGGACAGCTTTATGTAGGCCCAAACAGTTTGTGTGCASCGTTTGTCACCATGATAGTACATTTAATGTATTGTTTACTGTTGTGTTGTGTAGTGGCTTTGCTATCATCCAAAAAACTAAAAAGTTTGCCCCACCAAGATTGACATGCTAAAATTTCCACTCTATGACAGTGGCACGTTAAAAGTCACTGAGCGCTTCAGTACGGGCCATTCTGCTGCCAATGTTTGTCTATGGAGATTGCATGGTTGTCTGCTCGATTTTTACACCTGTCAGCAAAGGGTGTGACTGAAAAAGCAGAATCCGCTAATTTGAAGTCGTGTCCACATACCTTTGACCATGTAGTGTAGGTGGCTATCTTCATTTTGTATCATCTACTAGCAACATAACATGACAAAACTCTTTAGGTGCTTTCATCACCATGGGATGTCACAACTTTCCTACTTACCCGATTCACCTCCATCACTCCGTTGTGCTGTAGTAACACCAGTAGGGTCAGTGAACTTGGAGCCTACATTGACTGTGCCCTTACAAAAAAAAACTGTTTTCAAATGTTGACCTTAAATTTCACGTGAAACCATATTTTCACGTGTATTAGATTTAGAGTTCAGATGTTTAACACCACTTTTTTACAAGTGAGAAGAAAAGCATATTGTCACCTCACAGTTGAATATGTTACAAACTTTCTCTTGTGAAAATATCACGTTCAATGATGTGGGTCTTCACCATCTTATGTGGACAGTTGGTTTCAAGACTGCTTGTGTTGTGCTCTTCTTTGTCATATTTGCATAATGGGATTGCAAATTCTGTAATGCCATTCTGTAAAATGGAAACTTAGCCTACCTGAGTAAAACAATTCATATGTATTAAAAATGATTCTTTCTTATTTCTGAGCCATCCATTCATAGTGTTACTGCTGCAGGCGCACGCTTCCCTTCTCGTTGGTCAGTGACAACAATGCGATTTCAAAACAAGTTGACTTTGAGGTTAATCAAGATGTAAATATTCTTGTAATGCTTTTTGTATAAAAATCTTCAATTACAGCTCAATTTGAGCAAATTCTGAAATTAAGATTAATCGTGATTAATCACTGTCACGCACTGATCTGTTTCACCTGCCCTTGTGCTTGTCTCCACCCCCTCCAGGTGTCACCCATCTTCCCCACTTATCCCCTGGGTATTTACACCTGTGTTTTCTGTCTGTCTGTCCCAGTTCGTCTTGTTTGTTCAAGTCAACCAGTGTTTTGTTTTAGGGCCTGTTTTTCCCCAGTCTCTCTTTTTCTCACCCTCCTGGTTTTGACCCTTGCCTGTCCTGACTCTGTACCTGTCTACCGCCCTGTGGCTTTGCCCCTACTCTGGATAACCNTCTCTCTTTTTCTCACCCTCCTGGTTTTGACCCTTGCCTGTCCTGACTCTGTACCTGTCTACCGCCCTGTGGCTTTGCCCCTACTCTGGATAACCTACCTCTGCCTGACCTGACCCTAGGCCTGCCTGCCGTCCTGTACCTTGGCCSAACTACTCTGGATTATCGACCCCTGCCTGCCCGTTGTTACAATAAACATTGTTACTTCAACACAGTCTGCACTTGGGTCTTACCTGAAGCCTGATAAATCACAGCAAATCCTGCTATTAACTTCTCTAGGATAGGGGGCAGCATTTTCACTTTGGATGAATAGCGTGCCCAGAGTGAACTGCCTCCTACTCTGTCCCAGATGCTAATATATGCATATTATTATTAATAYTGGATATAAAACACTCTGAAGTTTCTAAAAATGTTTGAATGATGTCTGTGAGTATAACAGAACTCATATGGCAGGCAAAAACCTAAGAAAAAATCCAAACAGGAAGTGAGAATTCTGAGGCTGGTCGATTTTCAACTCATCGCCTATTCAAATCCCAGTAAGATATGGATCTGTTTGCACTTCCTACGCCTTCCACTAGATGTCAACAGTCTGTAGAACGTTAAATGAAGCCTCTACTGTGATGTGGGGCCGGATGGGAGGTGTTTAAGTCAGTGGTCTGGCAGAGTGCCAGTTCCTGGTCATGCGCATTACACATGATATCGCCTGTTCCATTACTTCTGTAGACACAAAGGAATTCTCCGRTTGGAACGTTATTGAATAATTATGATAACAACATCCTGAAGATTGATTCTCTACTTAGTTTGACAAGTTTATTCGACCTGTAATATAACTTTTTGAAGTTTTCGTCCGACGTTCGCCAGGACCTGCGCGAGCGTTTGGACATGTGTACGAAACGTGCTAGCAAAAGTAGCTACTTGGACGTAATCGAACAAAACAACAATTTATTGTGGAACAAGGATTCCTGGGAGTGCATTCTGATGAAGATCATCAAAGTTAAGGGAATATTTATGATGTCATTTTGTATTTCTGTTGACTCCAACATGGAGGAGAAATGTTGTTTATATCTGAGCGCCGTCTCAGATTATTGCATGGCTTGCTTTTTCCGTAAAGTTATTTTTAAATCTGACACAGCGGTTGCATTAAGAACAAGTGTATCTTTAATTCTATGTAAAACATGTATCTTTCATCTAAGTTTGAGTATTTCTGTTATTTGATGTGGCTCTCTGCAATTTCTCCGGATATTTGAGGCATTTCTGAACATGGTGCCAAGGTAAACTGAGATTTGTGGATATAAATATGCACATTATCGAACAAACATACATGTGTTGTGTAACATGATGTCCTATGAGTGTCATCTGATGAAGATCATCAAAGGTTAGTGATTTAATTTTATCTCTATTTCTGCTTTTTGTGACTCCTATCTTTGGCTGGGAAAATGGCTGTGTTTTTCTGTGGCTATGTACTGAGCTAACATAATTGTTTGGTGTGCTTTCCCCGTAAATCCTTTTTGAAATCAGACATGTTGGCTGGATTCACAACACGTGTAGCTTTAATTTGCTGTCTTTCATGTGTGATTTCATGAARGATTGATTTTTATAGTAATTTATTTGAATTTGGTGCGCTGCATTTTTACTAGCTTTTCATATCCCAAAGAAGTTTTAACGCGATTACATTTTTTAATAGTTTGACAGCCATAGTTGACCTTAAAATGTGAAAAATGCACATAYGAAAGTGAGTCGGTTGTGAGTGACGTGGTGAGGTAGCCGCTTCTGCGACTTCAAAATTAGTGTTGGCACTCTTGGTCAAGACTTTGGTTTTATTTTCCACCATAATTTGCAAATAAATTAATTACAAATCCTACAATGTGATTTTCTGGAAWWWWWWTTCTCATTTTGTCTGTCATAGTTGAAGTGTACCTATGATGAAAATTACAGGCCTCTCTCATCTTTAAGTGGGAGAACTTGCACAATTGGTGGCTGACTAAATACTTTTTTGCCCCACTGTATATACATATATTTTTTTATGCTTCAAGGGGTCTTAATTCATATCAAATTGCTAAATGATCCTTGGTATGACCTTTTTTTAAAACAATTCCATATAGTTTGGTATAACCCCCCTCTCCGGATTAAACAGGGCTTAGATTGCATTTATTTTACTGGAGAAAAGACAGATGACTGATCGGGATGTGTGAATATCCCTRACAAGGCCTTGCTACCCCATAACACATGTCATAGTGCATTTCTTTGCCTATCAACTACCCTTACGTAACACTGTACCTCAACACCAAGRATGGCTTTCAATGCTGAGACTACCCTTGGCCAAGTCTCTTGTCACCATCTTACCCAAACACATGAACGAGGATGTTACACCGTTCATCATTGGTGTATCAAWCGCAGTACGGGAGGAAATGACAGACGGCACCATCTCCAGAGACATGAGGTGTCGAAGGGGGAGTAAACTCATTTGGAAGTTGTGCTACAATAGCAAGGGTCATCTGTAGCTCCATAGTGGCAGACAGTCCCTCCAGGGGAAAGGGGGGATGAGGAAGGAGATATGGGGTGCATTCCCATCCATTCTCCTCTCTCACACACTGAGCACTAGGGCAAGGGAGAAAGGGAGGGGGGAGGAGAGAAAAGGCAGTTGCCGCTGATTTAAAAAAAAACACTCAGTTGACAACACTAAGGAGCCTAATCGCCAAAAACAGCCTAAAGATTGAGATTGATCCTAGAGGACAAATAATGGGGAGGGGGGAATTTCTGTTCTGGACCCCCACGTTAATGGCTTTTTATTTATTTATTACCCCCTTGACACATCTCAAAAGAGATTAGTATCCGATTCAATTAACTTTAAAAGAAGAGGAGGAGAAGAAAATAGCGCCAGTGTCACGTGTACTTCCTCTCCGGCGCTCGACGTCGCCAGATTATTACGCGCACCTACCACCATTGTTACGCGCACTTGCGACTCATGAGATTCACCTGGACTCCATCACCTTCCTGATTACCTCTCCTATGTCTGTCACCCCCCTTGGTTCTTTCCTGAGGCGTTATTGTTTCTGTTTCATGTCTACGCTATTCATGTTTAGTTTTTGTTCCATGTTTTATTAATGATTAAATTTCCACTCCCTGTACTTGCTTCCCGACTCCCAGCRTACACGTTACAGTCAGGCAATAACCTGAGTGAACAGGGACTTGGATCATGCTTGTGGTGGCTGTGAGAAGAATGTTGAGAGTTGCAACATGGCCGTGTTTCTGCAACAAAGTGAATTTACAACACAAATTGAACCCAGACGGATATGATTTTCTTCCCCATTTTGATGCATTCCCTCTGGAGTTGTTTGCCTCTGCTGACAAGTCTTGGCTGATCAGATTTGCCTTCGAAATGATCAGCAACCTGATCTCCTTTTCTTGGCCACCAGTTGAAGATGAGAATAGTTTATTAAAAAAAAGAGACTGATTTAAAATGGAGAGTGTGCTATACATCCCTCTTTTGCAAATAAAAATAATTGCGATTGCAGAATCCTAGAGGGACTGTGTAGTGTAGTCATAGCCTATACATTGACAGTGTAGTGTCCGGGTGTAAAGGCAGTCATTGTGTTCTCCTCCTCAGACGAGGAGGAGCATGGATCGGACCAAGATGCGGATTGGTGATTAATCATACTTTTATGAAAACAGCAAACAAGACACTACAAAACTACAAAACAACAAACGTGACTAACCTTCAACCGTCCTGTTGGCCCAAACACTGACACAGGAACAAACACCCACAAAACCCCAGTGAAACCCTGGCTGCCTTAGTATGACTCTCAATCAGAGACAAACGATACACACCTGTCTCTAATTGAGAATCATACCAGGCGAACACAAAACCCAACATAGAAATACAAAACATAGACTAACCACCCAACACTCACGCCCTGACCAATAAAGACATACAAAAAAAGAGAAAACAGGTCAGGAACGTGACAGAACCCCCCCCTCAAGGTGCGAACGCCGGGCGCACCAGAACAAAGTCCAGGGAGGGTTGGGTGGGCATCTGACCACGGTGGTGGCTCAGGCTCCGGACGCTGTCCCCACACCACCATAGTCACTCCCCGCTTCTGTATCCCCCTCCCAATGACCACCCTCCACTAAACCACCTAATGAAGGGGCAGCAAGGGAAGCGGGAAGCAGCGGGATCAAGGGGCAGCACCGGGAATAAGGGGCAGCACCGGGATAAGGGGGCGGCAGGTCTGGCTGAGGACTCATGGCAGGTCCTGGCTGAGGGTTGGAGGTCCTGGCTGAGGGACCTCTGGCAGGTCCTGGCTGAGGGACTCCGGCAGGTCCTGGACTGAGGGACTCCGGCAGGTCCTGGCGTGAGGGACTCCGGCAGGTCCTGGCTGAGGGACTCCGGCAGGTCCTGGCTGAGGGACTCCGGCAGGTCCTGGCTGGAGGGACTCCGGCAGGTCCTGGCTGAGGGACTTCCGGCAGGTCCTGGCTGAGGGGACCTGGCGGGCAGATCCGGCAGTCCTGGCTAGGGACTCCGGCAGGTCTGGCTGAGGGACTTCCGGCAGGTCCTGGCTGAGGACTCCGGCAGGGTCCGGTCTGGCGGAAGGCTCTGGCTGAGCCGGTCGGGCGGAAGGCTCTGGCTGATCCGGTCTGGCGGAAGGCTCTGGCTGATCCGGTCTGGCGGAAGGCTCTGGCTGATCCGGTCTGGGGAAGGCTCTGGCTGATCCGGTCTGGCGGAAGGCTCTTGGCTGATCCGTCTGGCGGAAGGCTTGGCTGATCCGGTCGCGGAGGTCTGGCGATCGGCTGGCGGAAGGCTCTGGCGACGGTCTGGCGGAAGGCTTCTGGCTGATCCGGTGGCGGCGAAGGTCTGGCTGATCCGGTCTGGCGGACGGCTCTAGCGGCTCCGGTCTGGCGGACGGCTCTAGCGGCTCCTGTCTGGCGGACGGCTCTGCAGCTCATGGCAGACGGGCGGCTCTGCAGGCTCATGGCAGACGGGCGGCTTTGCAGGCTCATGGCAGACGGGCGGCTTTGCAGGCTCATGGCAGACGGACAGTTCAGACGGCGTAGGGCAGACGGGCAGTTCAGACGCCGCTGGCAGAGCGGCGCAGTTCAGGCGCGCGCTGGGCAGACGGGCAGTTCAGGCGCCGCTGGGCAGACGGGCAGTTCAGGCGCCGCTGGGCAGACGGCAGACTCTGGCCGGCTGAGACGCACTGTAGGCCTGGTGCGTGGTACCGGAACGGGAGTACCGGGATGAGGGACGCACCTCAGGGCGAGTGCGGGGAACAGGACAGGGCACACTGGACTCTCGTGGCGCACTCTAGGCCTGGTGCGTGGTACCGGAACTGGAGGTACCGGGCTGAGGGCACGCACCTCAGGGCAAGTGCGGGGAGAAGGAACAGTGCGTCCAGGGCTCTGGAGACGCACAGGAGGCTTGGTGTGGTGCCAGAATGGAGGCACTGGGCTGGAGACACGCACCATAGGGGGAGTGCGTGGAAGAGGAACAGGGCTCTGGAGATGCACTGGAAGCCTGGTGCGTGGTGTAGGCACTGGTGGTACTGAGCTGGGGGGAAGGTGGCGCCGGATATACCGGACCGTGAAGGAGGCACAGCGTTCTTGAGCACGCGAGCCTCCCCAACCTTCCAGGTTGAATGGTCCCCGTAGCCCTGCCAGTGCGGCGAGGTGGAATAGCCCGCACTGGGCTATGCAGGCGAACCGGGGACACCACCTGTAAGGCTGGTGCCATGTACGCCGGCCCGAGGAGACGTACTGGAAGACCAGATACGTTGGGCGGCTTCATGGCACTCGGCTCGATGCCCAACCTAGCCCTCCAGTGCGGCAAGGTGGAATAGCCGCACTGGGCTAAGCACGCGTACTGGGGACACCGTGCGCTTTTATACCGCATAACACGGTGTCTGACCAGTACGACGCCTCGTTTACTCCACGGCAAGCCCGGGGGAGTTGGCTCAGGTATCCAACCCGGCTTCGCCACACTCCCCTTTAGCCCCCCCAAGAAATTTTGGGTGAGCCTCTCGGGCTTCCAGCCTCTCATACGTGCTGCCTCCTCAATCCACCGCTCCTGGGCTGTGGGCTCGCTTCTTCTCCTCCCGCGAGCGGCGGATTACACCAACCTTAGCCCAGGGTCCTTCTCCGTTGAATATTTTGTTCCCAACTCCATTCTCCTCTCTCCATTGCTTTAGTTCTTTCCTCCGGCTCCAATCCGCTTGGTCCTGTTATGGTGGGTGTTTCTGTAAAGGCAGTCATTGTTGTTTCTCTCCTCAGACGAGGAGGAAGCATGGATCGGACCAAGATGCGGATTGGTGGATTAATCATACTTTAATGAAAACAGCAAACAAGACACTACAAAACACAAAACACAAAACGTGACTAACCTTCAACCGTCTGTGTGGCCCAAACACTGGACACAGGAACAAACACCCACAAAACCCCAGTGAAACCCTGGCTGCCTTAGTATGACTCTAATCAGAGACAAACGATACACACCTGTCTCTAATTGAGAATCATACCCAGGGCCGAACACAAAACCCAACATAGAAATACAAAACATAGAACTAACCCACCCAACACTCACGCCCTGACCAATAAAGACATACACAACAGAGAGAAACAGGTCAGGAACGTGACGCGAACGGGGAAAAAACATGCATTTCCTGCTGACACAGTTAGAGATTCACTCTGTTAGAATTGTGTTTCCTAAAGTTGAGGGAAAATATCATAATGACAAGGATATGACTAGAATAAATTATAATACATGAATGGCTTATTTGGCTTGCTTAGGGCTCCAACTTGTATTATTTGTTAAAACAGTGGCTACGAAGTACACTTTGTAATCGTAGTCTTATTCCCTATATATTGTGTTACCATAACCTTGAGAAGATAAGTGCCTACATCAGTGATCAAGATTTATTTAGTGTTTTTATTTAGCAATTTAGTTACATAGCATTCAGATAATTCTGGGAGAATAAAACACGTGACAGACCACACCCCATGTTAATTTCCCAAACAATGTGGAGGAGCAGCAAAACATGACAAATGGGAATWGTGTTCGTTCTAATTATAGCGGCACAACAACAGAGTGGCAACAAACTAAATACCACATCTGTTTAACCTCGAGAATATGACATAACTGTCACTTTCCATGGATGATGAGTTTATTGACCCAGTCAAGGTGAACGGARGCGACACTGATCTTCCACGACACAAAGGGAATATGGAGAAAACAAAACCTGCATGAAACGAGAAAAATACAAAAATAACATTGCCACCAAGAGCTATGTCAACTTCAATAATGTCTGAAGGCTACAAACGTCTCGAGAAGGGAGATAGAAGACTATAGAAATATGGAGGATACAACAGGTTTTATTGTCTTTTCAAATGGAACAGTAGAAGAAGTAGGAATGTAGACTCCAATACATGCGTTGGGGCATGTAAGGTAATTATGCTTAAGGCATTGACCCGTAAGTGTGTTCATTCACTGCACACACACACATTTACTGTAGAAAACACTCTATATAGAGCCATCAACCAAGGCAAGCAGAAGAAAATGCAATATTACTACGCCAAAGGAAGTCCCTCTGGGTATATGTTCTTGTGCGCGGAATTGCAGACTCAAATGTTTTTAATTAGATGCTCACTGTGGGCTGAATTTCCCACTCTGTCGGCTGAGGGTTGGAATAATGTTTACAGTGTTAAGACAATCTTACAAGGTAGAATATCGTACTGTGCACTGTGACGTTTTCAGTGTAGTAACTGCATGATGTGCCTTTAGGTTGGCCATCACTATTAGAGGAGTCTATTTGGGAGAATTTGGCTTGGTTATCATGCCTATACATCTCCATTGGTCAGCCTGACTCCAGGGGCACTGCATGCTCTCATATTGACACATTAGTAACTTTGTCAAGCAATAACAGTATCTCCTACACATTAGACAAAAACAACTAGGAACTCTCTCAGATCTCTGGGCATACAAATTATATTGTCTTCCCTGACATTGCTGCACTACGACAGGTTGTCAATTAAAGTCAGGATCATCTCTCCCGTCATACGTGTGCCAGCTTCCATTACATCTCCTGGCATATTTAATCGCGTTGCTCTTTTTGAAAAGGATGGCATGCGGCATGACACAGAGATATATAGACACTTCTTTGTTTGACGGCTGAAGCGGCACTTTGAATGGCTCGCTTAGCAGTGGCTGTGGCGTCCTGTTTTGCTAAAGAAGTTCATTACGGCCAGATGTGTCCATCTGATCATCAGAGGTGTCACGCCCTGATCTGTTTCACCTGTTCCTGTGATTATCTCCACCCCCTCCAGGTGTCGCTTATTTTCCCCAGTGTATTTATCCCTGTGTTTCCTGTCTCTCTGTGCCAGTTCATCTTGTAGGTTAGTCAAGTCAACCAGTGTGTTTTTCCCGTACTCCTTTTGCTATTCTCCTTTTTCTAGTCCTCCCGGTTTTGATCCTTGCCTGTTTCTGGACTCTGTACCCGCCTGCCTGACCACGAGCCTGTCTGCCACTTTGTACCTCCTGGACTCTGATCTGGTTTTGACCTTTTTACCTGTCCACGACCATTCTCTTCCCTACCCCTTTGGATTATTAAACAGTGTAAGACTCCAACCATCTGCCTCCTTGTGTCTGCATCTGGGTTTCGACTTGTGCCTTGATAAAAGGCTTCTCCTCATTTTATGCCAGGGCCTCCTGAGGGGGAAGAGGCGCTGTTGTGCGGATGTGTGTGGACCATGTTAAGTCCTCAGTAATGTGGAAGCTAAGGAACTTGATGCTCCTAACCCGCTTCAGTACAGTACAGTACTTCAGTAGGTGTGTGCTCTCCCCTCTTTCTACTGTAGTCCATGATCAGCTCCTTGGTCTTACTGACATTGAATGAGAGGTTGTTGTTCTGGCACCACACTGCTAAGTCTCTGACCTCCTCCCTGTAGGCTGTCTCATCACCGTCGGTGTGAACACTAGTTTCTCATTACCTGCATGCAGAGGAAATGTTAGAATGAATCGTACATCGGAAACATTGCCACATGGCCATTAAATGGCATTAAGTCATAAGAACTTTCTTGACCATGTGAACATGAGGTAAMTCACTGAAGTCTCAGTGATGTAATATAAGGAGATGCAGTAGTCTATTTGATTGTACATTCATAGTACAGTGGACCCCAGGAAGCCTAGCGGTTGCTAAGGTGTCAGCTGATGTCGATCCAAATAACAAATCAAGAATAGTGGCCATCAGCCTGAAAAGTGTATTGGTTTTCTGTGTGGCAAAAATAAGCAATAAAACATGCTTGACCCGTTCAATTCCTAGTTTAGACACTGATTGAGTTCACTGACAAGGCTAAATGGTGCCAACTGCAACCAGCCACTAACCGATGCAGGAAGTAGGCAGCCAGAGATGTGACTTCCGAAATGTCCCCATTTCGTAGCAAAMATATAGCCCTGAGTAGCGCGTGATTGGCACTTAATGAGTAAATGTCTGAGTGACAATGAGCTTTATCCCAGGGGGGCAACAACAGCACAGGCTGACACTAGGTCATGAATCTACAAAATGATGAAGAGTAAATGGCCTCCCTCACCATTATTGATTTCACTAAGCCTCACTCTGTTTTATGCCCTACGCTAATCCACGGATATTGTTCTCACTTTACACATAAAACAAGCGGGACAAAGTGCTGCTATGCCTTGGTCAGTACAGTACCATGCTTCGTTAGTAAAGGAGTATGATGTCCATATTAGAACACAAGAAGCACAAGCATGACTGTCCTAATATGGACACCATACTAGAATATTTGTCACATTTAGAACACATTTGGCACACGTGACTGTCCTAATATGGACACCGCACTAGAAGAATGACACAGCAGGAAACCCACTTAATTAGCACCACTCATTACCCCTTAAAGCCCTGTCTCTTATAATGCCAACACGGCTTGTCTCAGCCAACCCCACAAATCAGAATAGCTGCTTACAATATGGGAAAGGCTGTCTCGTCCGTTTCATAAACTGTAGGGCCCAGCACTCCCCGGGTCCTTGGTTGAGAGGCCTCTTCTCCTGTCATCAGAAAAAAAGGAAACTGCTTGGCAGAAATAGGCCACACGCGCATGGCACATGTATCTCTCGCACTTGACTCCGGTTCTGCTCGCTCCCTCTTATCAAATCCTTAATTAGCATTCCGGCTCCGCAGCTCTCTCTCTCCATAAATGCAGCCGGTTATTCATAGGGGGCCTCCTGCTGAGTTTCTCTTCCTCCCCTGCCATTATCAGATTCCTCATGCTCGTGTAGACCTCGGGGGTGCCACGACTGCAGCCTGCAGCTACACTGCCAGACTGAGTGCTCTGATGCCACCCTCCATCCACTCCTCTGATCAATCAGTCTGTCTATCAATCTGTCTTCGTCAGGTACAACAACTGTGCATCAGAATGTATCGGGAGAATAAACGGGACCATGTTGGGATGTTCAGCTGGTGTAAAAAGACCAAACTGTATGCTGTGCGGTCTTCTGCAAGGCCTTCCCATGAGGTGACGTGATACTCTCAACAGTAATATGTGAATCATTAGCAGGCTTTGAAGGGGTCACTAAATGACTAGAGAAAACGGACTTCCTGCTGATACAGGAGGACATTAGACTATTGCGTCCAGAATGGCACCCTAATCTCTGTATAGTGAACTACTTTTGACCTGAGCCCTATGGGCCCTGGTCAACAGTAGTTCACTGCGTAAGAATAAGACACCATTTGAGACTCAACCTATATGAGCAATGAATTCTCTTGGGTCTAATAGCTAGCTCTTTTTGAAACTACAGCATCAACATAACATTCCTGAGAGGGGCAGAAAATAAACACAATGACGACTGTGTGTAATTTAGCTGGTCTGTTGAGTTGGAGATTAGATCTGTTGGTATATGCCTAAACTAAATTACAGAGAATTGTTGATGAATTGTTATAAAGAAAGAGTAAGTTGATTTTGAGTAAAATAAATGAAAATCACAGTTGAACCATTGCTTTCTTTATACCTCCAAATATTATTGGAAGCCATGTAATTTCAGAAKGCATACATTACTATCACGTTTCAGGTAAGACCCAGATGCAGACAACAGTTTATTAATCCAACGGGCAGGCAAAAGACAGGTCAAGGGCGGGCATGGGTCAGTGATTTTAAATTTKATCTTTATTTGACTAGGCAAGTCAGTTAAGAACAAATTCTTATTTTCAATGACGGCCTAGGAACAGTGGGTTAACTGCTTGGTTAAGGGGCAAAACAACAGATTTTTTACTTTGTCAGCTCAGGGATTCGATCTTGCAACCTTTCGGTTACTAGTCCAATGCGCTAACCACTAGGCTACCTGCCGCCCCAGTAATCTAGATAGGTGGGGCAAAGGTATAGGACGGCAGGCAGGGTCAGGGTAGGCAGAGGTCATAATCCAGACAGGTGCGGCAAWGGTACAGGACGACAGGCAGGCAGAAAAGGTCAACACCGGGAAAACTAGACAACAGGATCAATCGAGAGACAGGAACAGAGGGGAAAACGCTGGTAGGCTTGACGAAACAAAATGAACTGGCAACAGACAGAGAACACATGTTTAAATACACAGGGGAAAATGAAGAAGATGGGCGACGCCTGGAGAGGGGTGGAGACAATCACAAAGCCAGGTGATATGTACAGTATATTATATTTATATTGTCATAGCAGTGTGCATTCCTTTAATTATATCATGTATTGATTACACAATAATTGTTCTGTAACTTCTCATCTCTCATGCTTCAGTACAATATACATTTAGACATTAGTATACTGTATGTGTCACGGGCGTCAGGGTGGAAATGACCGGACCAAGGTGCAGCGTTGTGAGCGTACATTTTCCTTTATTTATGTAAATGTCGCCAACAAAACAAGAAACAAAGAAACGACCGTGAAGCTTAACAGGGCTATAGTGCCACTAACAAAGATAACTACCCACAAACACCAAAGGAAAAAAGGCTGCCTAAGTATGATACCCAATCAGAAACAATGATAGACAGCTGCCTCTGATTGAGAACCACACTCTGCCAAAAACAAAGAAATTTAACACATAGAATGCCCACCCTAATCACACTCTGGCCTAACCAAAAATAGAGACTGAAACCCTCTCTATGGCCAGGGCGTGACAGTAGGTCTTGGTTTGATTGCAAGTAGGACACAAACCCTTGCTTGCAACACATCAAACTAACTACAGTACAAGAAACCTTAAACTGTGGATATCAGCGAGTTAAGCATCCATGGAAATCACACAATGAGAATGATCAAGGTTACTAAGCTGTAACAATAATTTTGAGACATATTGCCAGACAGATATACCGCATATAAACATATGAGTGTACTCATCAGTTGAAAGATGGAACAGCATCCCCMAAAATATTTTCTAGTGACGACAAGCTCCATTGGTTGAGTCTAAATAGCCTTCAACTTTATTTGACTTGACTGGTGAGTAAACCACCAGTCAACTTCCTCTGCCTTCCACCTCAAGTCCCGATTTCCTTGAGTTCGATGGTAAATGTAATCGCTTGTGCGCACACGGAGAAAGATAAGAATCCAATATATGAAATTACTTTGACTGATTTCACAGTTTTTAATTGCATTCTATGGATAAAACAATGTATCTTCCTAGTCAGGGTGTTTGTGTCTCTGGGCAAAGGCAGGTTGACCTGATTTCTCTGCGAAGAACACTGTGTCACAATAACAAAGACACTTTAGTCTTTGTCACTGAGTGTCTGAGCTCTGCTTAAAAAAACAGACTCATGTAGACCTATGCCAGGACTCTTAGTCAGTGCTGAGCTTAGAAGATCCATGCTACTCAATTGACTGCACAGAGAGGAAAAGAGAGAACGATGTGGTATTTCCGCAATGATTATACTTGGTCACACTAGGTTTTGGAAAAGACAAATGGCAGCACATATGGTCTAACATCAGAAACCATGTAGCAAGAACTGTTCCAATTTGCTGAGTGATCAATTAAAGTTAAAAACCGACACTGTAGTAACTGTAGTAACTGCCCAAGTCTCAAACATTTCCCTTTTAGCCCCAATATAGTTCTCACTGCAAACTAGCACAGTACTGTACTAATACTTGGTTTGGTGCTAATACTTTTTCATTTGATGACACTATTAGAGTGTAGAGTGTAACGCATGCGCTGAGAGTCTGGAAGCCAGTACAGGGAGTGAGTGTTTTAATAAATAAACAAAACAATAAACATGAACCACAAATAATGAACCGACATGAAACTGAGTCAATAACACCTGAGGAAAGAACCAAGGGGAGTGACAGATATAGGGAATGTAATCAAGGAGGTGATGGAGTCCAGGTGAGTGTCAAGAGGCGCAGGTGCGCAGGACAATGGTGTGCGGGATAATCAGCAGCCTGATGACCTAGAGGCTGGAGAATACGTGACACAGAGGTCTAGCTGTCACATCCTATTTCATGTGCAAGAGAAGGCTCAAGCCCCTAATATTTTCAAAGCTGAAGGCTTTCTATTTCGTTAATTTGTGGAAAAATCTACAGATGGACTCCGTCCAAGCTCAAAATGAATTCCTTTGAAAAGGCACTATTGATCTCCTTCTTTGTTCCCTCCTTTAATGGCACTTCTCTTTAATGGCACTTCCCTTTAATGGCACTTCCCTTTTACTCACTCTACCCATGCTTCCTTCTGGGGATGGGGGGGGGGGGGTGTTTGGTTAGGTGAAAGGATAAGACCAAGTGTCCTTGGTCCATGCACACACACATTTACGTATATACACCCTTTTGTGAATATTCGCATACTTTACTGCCAATGGATAATATATGTATATAATAACAATGTTAACAGTAGCATATACAAGCACGCTGATGTCATTGAGATATTGAGTCGGATCTGCCTCTGTGTGCCAATGTCACTGAGTTGGAGGGGGTACCACTCGGGGAATGTCTTTTGGTGTTTGTCTTCTTGGTCCACTGTTGATGCGGTCCCGGGGTGTTTTGCGTGTTAGCAATCAAGTTTTCAGGGGTGTGGAGCTTTCGATATGCGGAGAGTGTCACCGTAAGAGGCAGATGCCGGGGGATGGTTTTTGGGTGGTATTTTCTTTTAAGCGTGCGAAACTACATTATCATTATGAATGCAACTATAGTATGGACTACAATGTCTATTTGCTGTGTATATACTTGTTAACCAACAAGAGCAATAAAACATGTATGAAAATAATTATATTAACACGCACATACATTAAATCGTGCACATGCCCATCTAAATGCACTCACACACACGACGTTGTTTTCCTGAGTGCCAGGAAGCGTGAATGAAGCATGGATGCAGTGGGCCATGAGGTCTGGGTAATGGAGGATAGACAGTGTGTGTCCTGGGATCATAGCGAATCCTCCATTGCGAGGGTGATGAAACCTGAAGGGCAACAGGGAGAAAGAAGGCATTGTGGGGGAGAGAGCAGCAGCTGGAGAGAGAGAGAGACTTAAGCGGTGGGCTGGGATGATGGGACAATGCTGTGGCTGGGGTATTTTTGTGTCTGGAAATCAACTTTAATCCAACAGGCAAGAAATAATTGTTTTAGAAGTGCTTAAAACTCTTAGAACCGCTATTCAGAGCCAGTCAAAATATTTGGCAATGATTCTGGCCTGTTCTGGCATTCAACGGCTCACTCCACAGCTCAAGAAGAATTCAGAAAATCTTCACCCCTCTATTTTCAATTACACTTCCTCAGAAGTAAATAAAATGGGCTCGAGTATGGACTACTGTATGTATACTACGGTTCAAAAGTTTGGAGTCACTTAGAAATGTCCTTGTTTTTGAAAGAAAAACCATTTTTTGGTAGAAATTGTTAATGTTGTAAATGACTATTGGAGCTGGAAACTACAGATTTTTTTACGGAATATCTACACAGGCGTACAGAAGCCCATTATCAGCAACCATCACTACTGTGATCTAACGGCACGTTGTGTTAGCTAATCCAAGTTTATAATTTTAAAAGGCTAATTGATCATTAGAAAACCCTTTTGCAATTATGTTAGCACAGCTGAAAACGGTTGTTCTGATTAAAGAAGCAATAAAACTGTCCTTCTTTGGACTAGTTGAGTATCTGGAGCATCAGCATTTGTGGGTTCAATTACAGGCTCAAAATGGCCAAAAACAAAGACCTTTCTTCTGAAACTTGTCAGTCTAATCTTGTTCTGAGAAATGAAGGCTATTCCATGCGAGAAATTGCCAAGAAACTGAAGAGCTCGTACAACGCTGTGTACTACTCCCTTCACAGAATATCGCAAACGGGCTCGAACCAGAATAGAAAGAGGAGTGGAAGGCCCCAGTGCACAACTGAGCAAGAGGACAAGTACATTAGAGTGCCAAGTTTGAGAAAGAGACGCCTCAAGACCTCAACTGATAGTACCCGCAAAACACCAGTCTCAACATCAACAGTGAARAGGCGACTCCGGGATGCTGGCCTTCTAGGCAGAGTTCCTCTGTCCAGTGTCTGTGTTCTTTTGCCCATCTTAATCATTTATTTTTATTGGCCAGTCTGAGATATGGCTTTTTCTTTGCAACTCTGCCTAGAAGGCCAGCTCCCAGAAAATGTTGACGTTAAGACTGGTGTTTTGCGGGGTACTATTTAATGACGCTGCCAGTTGAGGACTTGTGAGGCATCTGTTTCTCAAACTAAACACTCTAATGTACTTGTCCTCTTGCTCAGTTGTGCACCATTGGAACACAGTAGTGATGGTTGCTGATAATGGGCCTCTGTACGCCTATGTAGATATTCCATWAAAAAATCTGTTTCCAGYTAACGGACAAAAATGTGCTTCTCTTTCAAATACAAGGACATTTCTAGTGACCCCAAACTTTTGAACGGTAGTGTAGTTACAAACTGAAAATCTACATTGGAAGTTGTGCTGTATTTGCAGCTAGAATTTGGGTTCATCTTAGCCAACTTTATATTCACTCGAGGTAAATATATTTCATGGGAAAATATCCTTTGATCTTCAAGTCTAGGATAATTACAAAAGTGCTGAGATTCATGGTTTTCATTTACTTGCGTTTTCAGGGCAGAGAGTATTTCAAACGACGTACCTACATTGTTGTGGTGGTATTAGCATATCACAGTCCTAATTGGATCAAAGTCTGCCATAGCAACACTACTTGAAATTATTCAACCAAGGTGGTGTATCTATTTTAATGAGCAACAACACCTCCCCGCCAATATATTGTTGCCTGAATAACTATTTAAACAACGTTATTTCTGTCCCATGCGAAAAGCACAAAACTGTCTACGAACGGGGACCCCTATGTTAATAAGAACGTTTAGGTTATATGACTACTGAATTTGTGCCTCATTTTGTTTTGTTGTTCACATTGCAGATGTAGTACATGTGTCTGATCCATGTTATTACAACTGCATTTAATTAAATTCCATTTCATCTATGAAGGTAATTTTGATCAACATTTTTTCAGACACAAAATTGTGTTACATCGTTAATTATGAGTTTAATTGAGGACCAACCTCTGAATATGTTGGTATTTTGTTCTAAAGATGTGAACTCATGAATATTTCAGGCCTCACTGACACCTAGTAGGCTACGGTAGAACAATTGAAATTACTAAATAAAAATCAAGGTAGTGTACCTGCATTAATGAATTGGCAGAGTTTTTGCATTTTGGTTACGTAATGGCGGAACACATAGACAGGTATCAGGGATCAAGATAAGACCCAGATGCAGATTGTCAATTGTCAGATTGTTTATTGTAGCAACAGGGGTAGGCAAAGACAGGTCAAGGCAGGCATGGGTCGAAAATCCAGGGTAAGGTACAGGACGGCAGGCGGACTCAGGGTCAGGACAGGCAAAGGTCAAAACCGGGAGGACTAGCAAAGAGAGGCTTGGAAACGATAGAAGCTGACAGGAAAACCGCTGGTAAGCTTGAACGAACAAGACGAACTGGCMACAAACAGACTGCGAACACAGGTATAAATACACGGGATAATAGGGAAGATGGGCGACACCTGGAGGGGGGTGGAGACAAGCACAAGGGCAGGTGCAACAGATCAGGGTGTGACAGACAGGTGCATGACCTGTTGTGAGCAATGTGTGAGCAATGAAGCAGAAGTACTTTCGGTTTACAACGTGCAGTATATTCCTGAATTATTTGTATCCCCTCCATTGTGTAAATCTGCGAATTGAAACCTTTTCAGGTTAAAAAAACAAAGGATCTATTTAGCACTGTCATATTTCTCATATTCCTTTACAAACTATTCACAACCACAGAGAAGACATACAAGTACATAGAGAAACAAGACAAAAATAATAGTTTTACATTGCTTTTAGCATCTGACATGTGTTCTCCATTGTACTAGTTCACTTTGTCAGTGCAATAATGACTACACGGCTCTACTAAAAGAAGACTGAGATCTGTGTTATGTCTCCTTCCGCTCTAAAACACATGTTATATTTTGCTTATTATGACTACTAAAACCCCAACAATCCCCACCGGGACAGCCAAAACAATCGCTACCGGTTCCCAATTACTGCTATCTTTGTCAGACACATCTAAGACTTTATAACTGCATGACATACTGTCCAAATCAAATAGAAAGAGGAAATTTGATTCCGGAGAGCCACCACTATGATGAGTCTGCTAAGGAAATAACTTGTAAGGCTTTGAACCCAAGTGACTGATAACAATGGAACAAAAGTATTGTGCTCAACAAAAGAGAGACCATTTCCTGATTGATTGCAGGCTCTAACATTTTGCAGGTTGAAAGTTATTCTGAGCCAGCAAGGTGCAAACTGTTAATTCAACCTTTACCAAAATCTGTATCTCCAAAATGTATCAACAAAAACATAAAAAGTACACATCACCTATAACCAGCTGTTAGTTAAAAATCGCCAGTGAACTTCCATATCAACTTCATTATAGACATTCTGTTTATCTGTATAACAAAACCATCAAAAGCAACCAGCTATATAAGTACGGAAACATACATCCATACAATGTTGCCTTGAACTTCCCTATAGACTTCATTAAGGGAGTTTCTCAGGTTCATATACACTGGTGGGATCTGGATTCATTGAGAGGAGACAAAGGGAAAGCATGTTAGGGAACCAGACAGAGCCCATTACGACAACAATGCACTTCATGCAATATAAAAGCCCTAAACTACTAAGGGAGAACTCGGAGAGATAAGGTTGGACAGAGCAGATGCATTTCAGCATGATATTAGGTTAGAGTTAGGAGTTTGCCTGACCAGTTCCGGCACAGTACACCTTTATTTTCAGGCCAATTCCTGCCCTCTGTGCTCAGTGAAGGCAGTAGTGCATTGACGTGTGCAATTCARATACACTCATTGTATTTCTGCAGATTCAATATATTTGAAGGTCACGGATAGTCACCTGTAATTGATTATTACAAGCATTCAGCACCAGCGTGATAAGCCCCTTTCACCACCTTAGTGCTGAGCCTATCGGACAAAGACTGTATTCATGTCTACTGTTGACAGTCGACAAAGGATTTTAACCCGTTTATAGCATTTGGTCTAGGAAAAGTATCTGTCACGCATGTATAATCTCAGTAAAAGTACAACGGTGAGATGCTACGATATTTTCAGATTTGATGTTATTGTAACAGCCTTACACTTCAAACAGTAACACTTTATTTTGAAGGGTACATATATAACACAAATAATCCATACATATAGCATTTTATAAGCAGTTCATACATGCATTCAGTCTTGAAGTTGATTATGTACTGCTTAAGAGTGTGTTATCTTCCCTTCAAATAAAGGGTTAACATTCAAACAACTAGGTTAACAATGTGTGAATAAGTCAGTCTAGCAACAATAAGACACAAAACATTAGAAATGACATATGTGGAATAACTTTCAGCAAGTGGGTGTGTAATTGCAGTCCTTATTCCAATTGTGTAAAAACGGATACCTCTCAATCCAATTACCATGTAATTACATAGCAATGCCTTCATAACTACTATGTTACTATAGTTATTACTATGTAGTTACAGAACATAGTATTAGGGGCAACTTAATGTAAAGTGTTACCATATTGGCTATAGCAGAGGTGGGCGCAGGCAGGCAGCCACGCTTTCCAACTCATAGTGTATGAGAGCGAAAATCTAATACCCAATGAAGGCTGCAAAGGTTCTCCAGGTACTTTGTTTGAACTGTGTAATATTGCAGGGTAGCCTTGCGAGATGAGCCATCTTGAAATTCAAAGGGACGGCACTGAGTTAGGTGGTGGCAGTATAGGTGCTATACCGTCATCGAGCAGTGCAGTGAAAAATAAGAGTTTTTTTTTTTGTGAGTTTTGATTCAAATTCTCTCTTTTTGTCTCTGTTTGTATCTCGCACAGGGAAGTATATGGCTTGGCACCGGTGTTGAAGTCTCACTTGGACACATGGCCGAAGAAAGGGCTTGCAGGTGATTAGCCGCCAGGTTCACTTTGGGAGGTAAGATGACGTGTGAATGGGGCATTCTTGGGTTTTCAAGGGCACAGTATGTGAATTTGATAGACTGCCAATGGTTACCCTCACGACTCCATTAGACTCTGTCAGATCTGAATTACATACCTGCAGAGTTCTCAGGGAACAGTAGATGATCAAAAATACGAAGGTGATTTCTTAGATTATTGCACTTCTATTAAAACATAGGTCTGGTGATTTAAGGGACAAATCGAAATTTACTGGAGGGGATATCTTTGGGGATAGTTCCGTTTTTTGGGGGGGGGCACAGGGGACATTCTCTCTTTTGTAGGTTTTACTATATAATTTCTTCCATCCTAGCCACATTTCCTCATATGCTTGCATGCACCAAAGTGTTTTGGTACTTCCCTTATACACTATGCTTTTCTGTATGCACTTGCCTTTGTTGGTAATTGCTGCAATATAGCCTGTTCATAACTTTTGTGAAGGTTTAAGGAGAGAGGCCAGCTGAGCGCATGGTGAGTGTTGCGCAAGAGACAGATAATGCAATTTGAACGGAATTGATGGCGAGAGAGAAAGGCTTCGGGTGCAAAAAGTTTTAAAAGAACACTATTTAACTTCTTGACGCTAGGGGTCAGATTTTTTAAAAACAATTAAATAACGTTCCCAAGGTAAACAGACTATTTCTCAGGTCCAGATCGTAGAATATGCATATAATTTACAGATTAGGATAGAAAAACTCCAAAGTTTCCAAAACTGTCAAGATATTGTCTGTGAGTATAACAAAACTGAAATTGCAGGCGAAAACCTGAGGAAATCTAACCCGGAAGTGATTTTCTTTTCTTTTTTATCTGTGTTTCATTTCCCGTCTTTCTTCCATTTAAAGGGGTATCAACCAGATTCCTTTTCCAATGGCTTCCTCAGGCTGTGACCAGGCTTTAGACATAGTTTCAGGCTTTTATTTAGAAAAATTAGCGAGATTTTTCAAAACTAGTCAGGTGTCCTTTGATTAGTTCCTGCGCGCGAGAGGGGTAGCTCTCCATTTTCTTTCTCTCTTTTATTGAATAGGTTACGGTCCGGTTGAAATATTATCGATTATGTATGTTAAAAACAACCTGAGGATTGATTATAAAAAACATTTTACATGTTTCTACGAACATTACGGATACTTTCTGGAATTTTCGTCGAACGGAACGAGGCTGTGGTTTTCTGAACATAACGCGCAACCCAAATGCCGTTTTTTTGTTATAAAAGTAATATTTATCGAACAAAAATAAAATGTATTGTGTAACTGGGAGTCTCATGAGTGCAAACATCCGAAGATTATCAAAGGTAAGCGATTAATTTTATTGCTTTTCTGACTTTCGTGACCATGCTAATTTGGGGCTAGCTGTTCTAGCATTGATTGATACACTCACAAAAGCTTGGATTGCTTTCGCTGTAAAGCATATTTTCAAAATCTGACACGATAGGTGGATTAACAACAGGCTAAGCTGTGTTTTGGTATATTTCACTTGTCATTGCATGATTATAAATAATTTTAGTAATATTTGGCGCCCTGCAATTCAGCGGTTGTTTAGGAAAATGATCCCGCTAAAGGGATCCGTAGCGCAGAGAGGCGATGTACTGTTTTAAACCTCTAGAGTTGAAGAAAAATCTTTACAAATAAAAAATAAGGTGACCCTCGAAAGCCAGATGGAGATGTGTAAATGTGACCCACCTCCTTGATTCAGTCCTATCAAGCAACATTTGAAATGGTGTTTTTTACATTAGCTGAAAATGGTATATCATGCATTGCAACTGAGAAACATTGGGAAAGTAATTCTGCTTTGAATGTTAATAAACTTGTAACCCAACTTTTGAGAAAACAGCCCGTGACTGTTTTGGTACATACTGGAGAGCTAATCTTTGTCTACTGTCACACTCTGATCTGTTTCACCTGTCCTTGTGATTGTCTCAACMCTCCTCCAGGTGTTGCCCATCTTCCCCATTATCCCCTGTGTATTTATACCTGTGTTCTCTGTTTGTCCGTTGCCAGTTCATCTTTGTCAAGTGAACCAGCGTTTTTGTTCTTAGCTCCTGCTTTTTCCAGTCTCTCCTTTTCTCACTCTCCTGGTTTTGACCCTTGCCTGTACTGACTCTGAGCCCACCTGCCTGACCACTCTGCCTGCCCCTGACCCTGCCTGCCGACCTTTGTACCTTTACCCCATCTCTGGATTGTTGACTTCTGTCTACCTGCCGTCCAGTACCGTTGCCCCACCTCTGGTTTACTGACCCCTGCCTGCCTTGACCTGTCTATTGCCTGCCCCTGTTGGAATATTAAACCATTGTCAATTCGACGTGTCTGGGTCTCACCTTGATTCGTGATAGTACGAACTGGCCATGACTGACCCAGCAGACCCTCAGGGAGCCACCATCTCCTCCCAGGGAGCCACCATCGGTAGGCTCGAGGAATTGCTTCGTGGCCTTGTGGAGGGGGTCCAAACRTTGGCTGAATGCCATGACCGGGCATTTGCTGGACAATTCCACGGGTTGTCTGGGAGGCCGCCTACAATGGTGGTAACCCCACAGCTCCTCAGTGACTCAGCTGCTAGCAGCACCGTCTCATCGGTCACTCCACCTTCTCGGGAGCCCTGCTTACCTCCCCCGGAAAGCTTCAATGGACAGCCGAGCTGTCGGACATTCCTAGCTCAGTGTGCCCTCGTCTTCGAGCTTCAGCCCTCCTCCTTCCCCTCGGATCGCTCCAAGATAGCCGACCTCATCACACTGAACCAAYTAGGCTCATAATTTAACAATTGTATTTACAAATGGCATACAAGTTTGTTATTAAGGCACATGAAAGTTCACATCTTCCAGAAGAAATGTCTGCCCAAAAACACATTTTGATAAAAAAATGTACCTTCAAATGCCTCTTTTGGGAAGTAGTGATGTGCGACATACGCCTAGATTCCTGGAACGAGTCACAAATTAGACACACATTTAGTCCTTATATTACTGTAGCATATGTTGCAGCAAGTGTAGGGACCACAATGGAAATAAGTCCCCATCATTATTGTGCAGTACGCTCACTTTTAACATTTGTGTATATATGTATTTTTTTACCCGCAAATAAAATCAATCAATCCAAACTGTGCAATGGCGAATGGAAAGAGACATCTGTTACAAAACATCAAAAAGTTTAATGACATTTGGAGATTGTCAAGCCAAGCCTTCGATTTTGGGTAAGCCTACAAGGTAGGGAGGGATGTGTTTTCTGTTTGTCGAGATTGACAGTCTATTTATTGTGGTGTTGAAAACGTAAACCATGATATTGAGGTCAGTATGTTTTGTTTATTGGTAGTGCCTGAAGTCAGTATGTTTTGTTTATTGGTCGTGTGGTGCATTGGCACAGAAACCTGTTGGTGGAAAAATTGTTTTATGTCATTTTATGTCAAAATTTTATGTCATTAAAAATACGACATCAAAATGTTGAAAATCTGATTCCCTTAGCTGATCATTGTCTGCAACCGGCTCTGATCGTGAAGTACTGAAACATGCAGGGAGAGTGAGCTAGTCTGTGATGGTCGGCGAACCCTCAACCTTCTGTCCTGTGGCCCTGCGTGGCGTCAACTGTGTCACAAAAGCATGCTGAAGTGGGGAAGTCGATATCCACATTTATAAAAGTAGGGTCGCTACAGTTATTGTTATTTGTGAGTGTAAACATTATTGTGAGTTGATTTTATGAAAGGGGAGGGTGTTCAATTCATTTTACAGTATAAAGGGAGAGTCATGTAAAGATATTTTGAACTTTGGGGAAAGGTGTGCACTTTTTTTTATTACCCCCCCCCCCCCTTCAGAAGTGGGCAAATGAGATATAACGTGGTGTACTACATCACACCCTGATTCTGCACTAACCTCCGGAACCTACGACACACACTGGGATTTTTGGCCCAGGTCATTGACTGTGTAAAAATGATGCAAGTAGTTTTGGTATGGTTTCCTAGCAACACAAGTCACTTGGTTATTTATTGAATAAAATAAAGTGTGTGTGTGACAGAGAATATGTACATGTGTGCGTGTGTATGTCGTTCAGAAAGTCTATTATTCATGCAAATTAGTGTTTTGTCCTATTTTGGCAGGGCTTTCTCTCCCGAGGACATCTTAAAGGCCATTAAATAGGAGTTATCTTGTCCTTATTAACATGATGAGATGAGGGGCTTACAGAGCTCAAGGCCAGATTGAGGTAAGCTATCAGGACACTAGCTACAGTGGCAAGTATTCACCCCCCTTGGCATTTGTCCTATTTTGTTGCCTTACAACCTGGAATTAAAATAGATTTTTGGGGGGTTTGTATCATTTGATTTACACAACATGCCTACCACTTGAAAGATGAACTTGAAATTAGACAAAAAAACTGAAAACTTGCGCAAGTATTCACCCCCCAACCCCCACAAAAAAATACTTTGTAGAGGAACTTTTTGCAGCAATTACAGCTGCAAGTCTCTTTGGGTATGTCTTTGTAAGCTTGGCACATCTAGCCATTGGGATTTTTGCCCATTCTTCAAGGCAAAACTGCTCCAGCTCCTTCAAGTTGGATGGGTTCTGCTGGTGTACAGCAATCTTTAAGTCATACAATAAAGATTCTCAATTGGATTGAGGTCTTGGCTTTGACTAGGCCATTATAAGACATTTAAATGTTTCCCCTTAAACCACTCGAGTGTTGCTTTAGCAGTGTGCTTAGGGTCGTTGTCCTGCTGGTAAGTGAACCTCCGTCCCAGTCTCAAATCTCTGGAAGACTGAAACAGCTTTCACTCAAGAATTTCCCTGTATTTAGCGCCATCCATCATTCATTCAATTCTGACCAGTTTCCCAGTCCCTGCCGATGAAAAACATCCCCACAGCATGATGCTGTCACCACCATGCTTCACTGTGGGGATGATGTTCTCGGGGTGATGAGAGATGTTGGGTTTGCACCAGACATAGCGTTTTCCTTGATGGCCAAAAAGCTCAATTTTAGTGTCATCTGACCAGAGTATCTTCTTCCATAAGTTTGGGGAGTCTCCCACATGCCTTTTGGCAAACATCAAATGTGTTTGCTTATTTTTTGGGAGGAGCTTTGCARCTCCTTCAGGGTTATCTTTGGTGACTTTGTTGCCTCTCTGATTAATACCCTCCTTGCCTGGTCCGTGAGTTTTGGTGGGCGGCCGGTTGGTCGTTGTCACGCTCTGACCTTAGATATCTATGTTTTCTTTATATTTTGGTTAGCACAGAGTGTGACGAGGGTGAGTATGCTAGTTTTTGTATTGTCTAGGGTTTTTGTAGTTCTAGGGGTTTTGTAGGTCTAGGTATTTGTATGTCTATGGTGGCCTGATATGGTTCCCAATCAGAGGCAGCTGTTTATCGTTGTCTCTGATTGGGGATCATATTTAGGTAGCCATTTTCCCCTTTGTGTTCGTGGGTTCTTATTCTATGTTTAGTTGCCTGTCTGCACTATTCATATAGCTTCACGTTTTGTTCGTTTTGTTGTTTTGTTAGTTTGTTCAGTGTTCTTTCTTTAAATAAAGAAGAATGTTGCAAACCCAACATCACGCTGCACCTTGGTCCGATCTTTTTGACGAACGTGACAGTCGTGGTGCCGTGTTCTTTCCATTTTTGAATAATGTATTTAATGGTGCTCCGTGGGATGTTCAAAGTTTCTGATATTTTTTTATAACCTAACCCTGATCTGTACTTCTTCCCAACTTTGTCCCTGACCTGTTTGGAGAGCTCCTTGGTCTTCATGGTGCCGCTTGCTTGGTGGTGTTGCAGACTCTGTGGCCTTTCAGAACAGGTGTATATATGCTGAGATCATGTGACAGATCATGTGACACTTTATTGAACTAATTATGTGACTTCTGAAGGTAATTGGTTGCACCAGATCTTATTTAGGAGCTTCATAGCAAAAGGCGTGAATACATATGCACGCACCACTTTCAGTTTTTGAATTTCAAATGTTTTGAACTTCATCAATTTGGACTATTTTGTGTATTACATTTAATCCAAATAAAAATTATTTTAAATTACATGTTGTAATGCCACAAAATAGGAAAAACGCCAAGGGGGATGAATACTTATCCAAGTTACTGTAAACAAGGGCTGTAAATTACAGTCTTGTTTATTAAGAACACCATTGAGACCTCAGTACAATGGGCATCCAAAGCCTTTCAGAGTATAGCAAATATCGAACAGCTGAGCTCCAGTGTGTGGCAGAGTCTGTGTGTGTGTGTGTTCTTAGTGTTTTAACACAGTGGAGAGGAAGTATGAGGGTTTCCATCAAGGATGGTGTGTGCAATCTGTGTATTAGTTAAATACTATCTTTTTATTCCAGTGTCAGATCTGGAGAAGAAAAGGCAGCTGTTAACACAATTTGGGAAATGAGCAGTTGCCTGTATGTCACTGTAGTGCATGGAAGGGACAAGGATAAGAATCCCTCTCCTATACAGCGAAAAAAAATTGCACACTTTATATACAGTGTATGCTTCCATTAAATTGTTAACATGTCATTTTTCTTGGTGGTGACACATTCTAAATTGCATTCATCACATGTCCTAAGTACCCTGCACACACAGCGATCCGTTTAACTCAAATATAGGTAATCACATACAATCCTCCCCCCTTCTCCTCCCCCCAGCTTCAATCCAACTGAGGTAAAGAACTCTCAGGCTCCTTGGCTAATCCCCAGTCATACCGAGTTTCAAATTCAATCTCATTTTTCTCATTACATGTTGGGGGGAGATACCGAGACCCCATATTGGTCCAGAAATAGTTGTCCCTGCTAATCTGATCGGTTGCCACGTTAAGGCCAGGGACGGTTGATGATGATCCTGGTGGAGGGATTGATACCGACAGGGCAGAGCAGGATGGCTGAAAGAAAGAACTTTCAAGGAAAAAAACAGGAGGCTACTATATCGAGGCCAAGTGTAGTGGACCTCAGTGTTATGTACTGTATTCTTATTTACTTGGATGCTTCGATAAGCAAAGGGCAACTCCCTTGTAGGTTGAGGTAAGCTACAGTATACAGGACATAAAATATGAAAAACCTGTCTTTAACTGGCATAATAATGTGGGTTTAACTCAGGGCTTTTGCCATGAAGCAAGGACAACTACTACCAGGATGTGTAACGGCTCTCGTTGGTGGTAGGAAGAGTAGTTCAAAGCACAGCGTGGAAAGTGTTCATGATTCCTTTTATTCACAAAACACTCAAACAAAATAACAAAAGCGAAAACGAAAGCGCACAGTTCTGTCAGGCAAAGACACTAAACAGAAAACAAGATCCCACAACCTAATGGTGGTAAAAAGGGCTGCCTAAGTATGATCCCCAATCAGAGACAACGATAGACAGCTGCCTCCCCCCCCCCCAAAGGTGCGGACTCCGGCCGCAAACCTGAACCTGTAGGGGAGGGTCCGAGTGGGCATCTACTCTCGGTGGAGGCTCCGGTGCGGGACGCAGACCCCGCTCCGCTTGAGGCTCCTCCCACTTCGGTGGCGCCTCTGGTGCAGGGATTGTTGCCAGGGCCTCCGGACTGTAGATCGTCGCTGCAGGCTCCGGCCTGTGGACCGTCGCTGCAGGCTCCCGACTGGGGACCGTCGCTGGAGGCTCCGTGCCATGGATCATCACTGGAGGCTTCGGGCCATGGATCATCACTGGACTGAGTAGACGTACTAGAAGCCTGGTGCGGGGAGCTGCCACAATGCGTCCTGGCTGGATACCCACTTTAGCTCGGTGAGTGTGGTGAGCTGGCACAGGACGCACTGGGCTATGAAGGCGCACTGGAGGCATAGTGCGTAGAGCCAGCGCAGGATATACTGGGCAGTGGAGGCGCACTGGAGGTCTGGAGAGTAGAGCTGGCACAACGCGTCCTGGCTGAATACCCCCTGTAGCATGGCAAGTGTGGGGAGCTGGAACAGGCCGCACTGGGTTGTGCTGGCGAACTGGAGGCATAGTGCGTAGAGCTGGCGCAGGATATCCTGGACCGAGGAGACGCACTGGAGACCAGGACCGCTGAGCCGGCACAATCCGTCCTGGCTGGATGCCCACTCTAGCACGGCAAATGCGAGGAGCTGGCACAGAGCGCACCGTGCTGTGAATGCACACTGGAAACAGAGTGCGCATCACCGCATACCACGGTGCCTGACCAGTCACAGGATTAATTAATAAATAGCCCTCACTCACACGCAAACAACTCTGAACATAAACTTACAAACACACACTATGTATTATCACTGTACGGCAGTGGTCACCAACCGGTCGATCTTCAAGGCATTCCTAGTCGATCCCCAAACATTTCTGTAGAAAAGCCAACAATAAAAGCTTGCGCTCCTTCTTTTTCTTGTGTGTGTGTGTTGGCGGTTGGTGCATCAGAAGCCCTACGCGCCGTGTAAGGAAATTGTTCCTATTTTGAACCATTTCATTTGTCTAAAAAGACAAACTCTGCCGACCCAGCGGACCGGAAGATCTCTGGCTAAATTGAGTGTGCCAATCGGACAGCTGAAATCACTGTGTCTATAGAGCTTCCACGACCGATCAGATGCATGTACCATCAGTCTAGCAAAATAAAACAGCTAATTATTTGCAAATTGTTTTAATTTATGCTCAGCTGATCTATTTCGTTTTAAAAGCTGGAGTTTTGAAATATATAGCCAATATGCCGTGATAATGTTTTAGGCCTACCCAAAAAAACGAATTCCTGCAGAACTGTTTTTATTAGGTTAATGTTACATTTTTAAAATCTGAGCAGTAGATTTCGTCATTATTTTTGAATGCAAAAGTGATCTTGACTCAGAAAAGGTTGGTGACCACTGCTGTAGGGTTTTCCGCTGTCTGGGTCGTTCCACAAAATAGGTCCCTTTTGCATCACTTTGATATTTTAAGTAGAAATTGAGCACCAATATATCATTTTAAAAGCTTGTTATATTAAACGAAGTGCCCTTTAATAATATAGACCACATGGAAGATTCAATAAATATAATTTCTATATAGATTCCAAGAACACAGGATGAGATGTTACTATCCTTTGTGCAAGCACTTCCAAGAGTTCATGAACAGTGAGACTGGTGAAATTTGGGGAGCGCATCGTCAGTAGTGTACCTTTGGTTCCTAGGGTGTTTCGGCCTTTCACACTATACACCCTCCCCAAAGGCGGCCAGCGACAGGGTGATCAATCCTACGCTTGCGTCCCATTCCCAATTAGTCATAGGAGTTGCCTTGTTGTTGATAGCCAACGTCCCATGGGACTATGCATGGCAGGGGCGTCTTCCTCCCKGAGTCAAGCATTGTTGACCGCATACCTCCTGGCCCTCTCACTTCGGGGCCCAGCTGGGGTCTTTCCTCTTCATCCAGAGCCATTGACTGCTGCCTTCTGCCGCCTCTGATACAGCTTTGATTGCTGAACGCTGGCTCTGGCCCTTAATTCCCAGGTCTCTAAGCAGTCTGGTTGTAGATGTTGCCACAAAACCTCTGCAGCCCACCTCCACTGGTCGACTTCTGTGTTCCAGCCATGATGCCGTGCTTCGGTAGCTAGATCGGCATAGCGCAGATGTTTTCGCTCATAAGCCTCATCTACTGAGTCTCCCAGGGTACTGTGAGCTCAATGATGAAGACCTTCTTGAGCGAATGGACACAGAGCACCATGTCAGGTCTAGGGTGTGGTTGCGATCTCCGGAGGAAACACAAGTTGCCGGCCAATGTCAGCTAGCATTTTCCAGTCGCGTGCCAAGCGCAGCTGGTCTCGCTCTAATTGTGTAGAGCCGCTCTTCGGTGGTTTAGCTCCTTCGCGGACCAAGGTCGTCCGTAAGGGGTGTGATGCTGCTGGGGTGTGTAGGGAGTTGGTGGCAGCTCGCTTGTCCTCCAGGGCGGACGCAAGGTTTTTAAGGACTTGGTTGTGACGCCAAGTGTAGCGTCCTTGGGTGAGGCTTGTTTTACACCCTGTGAGAATGTGCCTGAGGTTGGCTGGCATGGAACAGAGGGCACAGTCCGGATCTTCACCATACCATTGGTGAAGATTAACTGGTGTTGAAGGACGTCATATGTTGCTCTGATGGAAAAGCTCAACCGCCTCGCTTTCATGGCCCACATATCCTTCCAAGCTGATCTTCCTCTTCTCCACACTGTCCCATCGAGTCCACTGTCCCTGTTTGGCAAGAGAGACTGCCTTGGCCCACCTTGCAGCCTCCTCCTGATGGCGTACTTCCTGCACTACCATCTTCCGCCGCTCTGGTGCAGTGGCCTTACTCCAAGCAGCACGGCTGATTAGCCCAAGGCCTCCTCTCCCTTGCTGAACATGACCCACAGTGTCAGCATGTCTGAGGCTGCTGTTGCCTCCTGACTGCTTTTTCCTGGCCTCCATTTGCGCCCAGTTGCCAAGGTCGGCGCGTTGTTGCTCACCACTGGTCTCGAGATTCATTCAGTGTCATCTGGAGCCTGGTTTTTGCACACTTGAATTCCTCTCGTTAGACTGGTGAGGCAGCTTGAGACACCATCTCCATAGAGGCCTATGGTGGTAAGCATCGTGAACTCCGAGCCACTTCTTTAAGTAGCCTGTGACTCCTCTTTCCATCTTCTCCACTGTTGAGATTGGAACCTCATACACTGCTAGGGGCCACAACACCCGGGGTAGGAGACCAAACTGCAGACACCAGGCCTTTTAACTTTCCAGGTAGCTGGGTGTTGTCGATGGACTGTAGCTACTACTGATGTTCTTGCGCAGCTGTTGCCACCTGGTCTTTGTCCTTCAGGCTTGCATCATACCACCTTCCAAGGCTTTTTACCGGCTGCTCAGACACTGTTGGGATTTTGTTCATCTCCGATGAGAATTTCAGGTCAGAGAGTACTCCCTTCACAATCGAGATGCTGCGTGACTTGGATGGTTTAATCTTCATACGGGCCCAGCTGATGTTCTCCTCGAGTTTTCTGAGCAGTCTCCTGGTGCATGGGACAGTGGTGGTCAATGTTGTAATGTCGTCCATGTAGGCTCTGAGTGGAGGGAGGCGGAAACCAGAGTCGACTCGCTGTCCACCAGCAACCCATTTTGAGGATCTGATGATAACCTCCATTGCCATTATGAATGCCAACGGAGAAATGGTACATCCCGCCATTATACCTACATTCAGGCACTGCCATGAGGTGGTGAAATCTGAGGTGGTGAAGCAGAACTGCAGATCCTGGAAGTACGACTTCACCAGCGTTGTGATGGTGTCCGGTATGTGGAAAAATCTGAAGGCAGACCACAGGAGTTCATGGGGCACAGAGCCAAATGCATTGGCGAGGTCGAGGAAGACTACATGGAGGTCCCTTTTCTCCACCTTGGCCATTTGGATCTGGTGCCAGATCATGCTGGAGTGTTCCAAGCAGCCAGAGAACCCTGATATTCCTATGAATAAAATATGAATAAAGACTTACTAAAGTACCAAAATACAGCAGTTGACATGTCCCTCTGTGACTTCTAGGAAGGTATACCCACTTAACTGCAACATTTCTTCAAGCTTTCACCATCATTGTAAAGTCCTAGAGCTCTATTCAATCAGCATCGTGGACATTTACTTTACAGCGCGATTGAAATTTAAAGACACTGTTGCCATTTTAACAGAGACTGCATTCAAGGTAAACGCTGCTGTCAGTGTAACGATCGTCAAAGGGAGGAGACCAAAACGCAGCGTGGTAAGTGTAGTAGAAAAGTGAACACTATGACAAAAATAACAAAGAGATAAACGAAAATCGAACAACACGAAACAGTTCTGTCTGGTACAGACACAAAGACAGAAAACAACTACCCACAAAAACCATTTGGAAAAAAGCTACCTAAGTATGGTTCTCAATCAGAGACAACGATAGACAGCTGCCTCTGATTGAGAACCACACCCGGCCAAACAACAAAGAAATACAAAACAGAAAATGAACAGAATGCCCACCCAAATCACACCCTGACCAGGGCGTGACATTCAGCTCTATCAGAAATTATCTTAACATGTATGTTGCTGAATCTGTAAAGCTGAATAGAGCCCTAGTTATTTTGATGCTTTTACAAAGTCATTTCTAAAGATTATAAATGTATTTAATGTGATTAGTTATTCATTTTAAACTCTGACACCCTCTTGTGGCATTTTCTAAACGACACAATTTGTAAACTACCTTCATTAGATAATGAGGGAGGAGTGTGTTTTAGCTTTACTATCCTTTTGGGTTCCAAAAGTCCTCACAAGGACAGTAAAACAAGGTAAATTTGACAAAGGGGGATATTTCTCTGGTCCCCAAAAGGATATATATTTTTTTTTTGGCTTAGGGGTWAGGGTTAGAATTAGGGTTAGGGTTTAGTTAGGGGTTTGGAGTTTGGGGTGAAGGTTAGTTTAGTTAAAGGTCAACCCTGTTACGTGAACTGAACTATCGTTTTACTATGGTAAAACTATTGCTTTTTAAATATTATTTTTCAAAAGAAACATTGAACATCTAATAATCATATCATAGTGTAAAATCAGGTTGGCTGGTTTTACTCTTTTTGGCCATTTTCTGGTGTTTGTGGTGGAAAACTGATTGGGTCGAATATAACATCAACCCTGTTACCAATAGATAAACAAGCTAGAAATGTTATAACAATGTAAATTGTTTTGTGAAGCTTACATTCAATTGGCCCTCCCTGTTGCACACACCAAGCTTCCATTCCCCCTATCACAAGAGTGATTTATGGCTGATTTAAGATCATTTTTTCATCCTGATAAAGTCAACCCTGTTACTTTATTTGGTACTTAATAATAGGCAAATCATGTTTTTAAGAAAGATATTCTCTGGTACTTGTGTATACTTTTTAGCCAGTAGATCTGAAAGTAGCACCCAAGAGCCAAAAATAGCACCCTGAAAAATGGAAGTTTACATACACTTAGGTTGGAGTCATTAAAACTCGTTTTTCAACCACTCCACAAATTTCTTGTTAACTTCTTGACGCTAGGGGTCATATTTTTTTTATWWAAAAAAAAWAACGTTCCCAAGGTAAACAGACTATTTCTCAGGTCCAGATCGCAGAATATGCATATAATTTACAGATTAGGATAGAAAAACTCCAAAACTGTCAAAATATTGTCTGTGAGTATAACAAAACTGATTCTGCAGGCAAAAACCTGAGAAAATCTAACCCGGAAGTGATACTTTTTWWAAAAAATCTGTGTTTCCTGGCCAGTCTTTCTTCCATTTAAAGGGTTATCAATCAGATTCCTTTTCCAATGGCTTCCTCAGGCTGTGACCAGGCTTTAGACATAGTTTCAGGCTTTTATTTTGAAAAATGAACGAGATTTTTCAAAAGTAGTCAGGTGTCCTCTGAATAGTTCCTGCGCGTGAGAGGGGAGCTCTCCATTTTCCTTTTCTCTCTTATTGAATAGGTTACGGTCCAGTTGAAATGTTATCGATTATGTTTGTTAACAACCTGAGGATTGATTATAAAAAACATTTGACATGTTACTACGACCATTACGGATACTTTATGGAATTTTCGTCGAACGGAACGAGGCTGGAATTTTCTCAACATAACGCGCAACCCAAATGGCGTTTTTTTGTTATAAAAGTAATATTAATCGAACAAAAAGAACGTTTGTTGTGTAACTGGGAGTCTCGTGAGTGCAAACATCTGAAGATTATCAAAGGTAAGCGATTACTTTTMTTGCTTTTCTGACTTTCGTGACCATGCTAATTTGGGGCTAGCTGTTGTAGCATTGATTGATACACTCACAAAAGCTTGGATTTCTTTCTCTGTAAAGCATATTCTCAAAATCTGACACGATAGGTGGATTAACAACAAGCTAAGCTGTGTTTTGGTATATTTCACCTGTGATTGCATGATTATAAATATTTTTTGAATATTTTTGAATTTGGCGCCCTAATATTCAACGGTTGTTTAGGGAAATGATCCCGTAATCGGGATCAAACTATAGTTTTAGGTCGGTTAGGACTGATATGGTTTGCAACTGCACATGGGGACAACGATCGTACTTTTTGGACAAATGTCCTCTGGTCTGGTGAAACAAAAATAGGACTGTTTGGCCATAATGACCTTCAACGACGGGCTACTGTCCGGAACCTCCAAACGACGGCTACAGTCCGGAACCTCCAACGACGGGCCACAGTCCGGAACCTCCAACGACGGGCCACAGTCCGGAACCTCCAACGACGGTCCATAGTCCGGAACCTCAGCGACGATCCCCAGTCCGGAGCCTCCAGCGACGATCCCCAGTCCGGGGCCTCCAGCGGCGGTCCCAGCGGCGGTCCCAGTCGGAGCCTCCTGCCAGGGCCACAGTCCGGAGCCATACAGCGACGTTCCCCAGTCCGGAGCTATCCAGCGACGATCCCCAGTCGGAGCTATCCAGCGACGATCCCGTCCGGAGCTATCCAGCGACGATACCCAGTCCGGAGCTATCCAGCGACGATCCCCAGTCCGGAGCTATCCAGCGACGATCCCCAGTCCGGAGCTATCCAGCGACGATCCCAGTCCGGAGCTATCCAGCGACGTCCCCAGTCCGGAGCTACGCCAGCGACGATCCCCAGTCCGGAGCTACCCAGCGGCGATCCCCAGTCCGGAGCTACCCAGCGGCGATCCCCAAGTCCGGAGCTACCCAGCGGCGATCCCCAGTCGGAGCTACCCAGGGGCGATCCCCAGTCGCGGAGCTACCCAGCGGCGATCCCCAGTCCGGAGCCTACCCAGCGGCGATCCCCAGTCCGGAGCTACCAGCGGCGTCCATCCTCCACGTCGTAT
>NC_036848.1:24488130-24557794 GCF_002910315.2 Salvelinus sp. IW2-2015
CCCAGTCCGGAGCTACCCAGCGGCGATCCCCAGTCCGGAGCTACCCAGCGGCGATCCCCAGTCCGGAGCTACCCAGCGGCGATCCCCAGTCCGGAGCTACCCAGCGGCGATCCCGCTACCCGCGGCGATCCCCAGTCCGGAGCTACCCAGCGGCGATCCCCAGTCGTCCCCAGTCCGGAGCTACCCAGCGGCGATCCCCAGTCCGGAACCTCCTACGACGGGCCACATTCCGGAGCCTCCTGCGACGGTCCACATTCCGGAGCCTCCTGCGACGGGCCACAGTCCGGAACCTCCTACGACGGGCCACAGTTCGGAACCTCCAACGACGGTCCATAGTCCGGAGCCTCCCGCGACGATCCCCAGTCCGGAACCTTCTATGACGGGCCACAGTTCGGAACCTCCAGCGACGATCCCCAGTCCGGAGCCTCCAGCGACGATCCAGTACGCATACCACACTGCGCCTTGGTCTCCTCCTTTTCACGGCCGTGACACACTCCTTTCTCCGTGCCTTCCCCTGACAATAATACTAATGTGATGGATTCATTCTAACAACACAACACTAAATGTTTGGGAAAAGTCTGAGCAAATGTCTGTTGTGACAAGAAACTCCTCAAAAAAGCTCCCAATTATGGTAGGCAGTTGACCAATACTGTTGACGCACTGGAAACTGGGTCAGGATGTGTGAAGCAAAACAGCAGCAATTGGGAATGGAGTGTTTCCCAAATTGCACCCCTTTCACGCCCTGACCGTAGAGATCTTTTTATGTCTCTATTTTGGTTTGGTCAGGGTGTGATTTGGGTGGGCATTCTATGTTCAATTTTCTATGTTTTCTATTTCTTTGTGTTTGGCCAGATGTGTTTTTTTGTGTGGTTTTTTTCACCTTTATTTAACCAGGTAGGCTAGTTAAGAACAAGTTCTCATTTACAACTGCGACCTGGCCAAGATAAAGCATAGCAGTGTGAACAGAAAACAACACAGTTACACATGGAGTAAACAATAAACAAGTCAATAACAAAAAAAWTTGTCTATATACATTGTGTGCAAAAGGCATGAGGAGGTAGGCAATAAATAGGCCATAGGAGCTAATAATTACAATTTAGCAGATTAACACTGGAGTGATAAATCATCAGATGATCATGTGCAAGTAGAGATACTGGTGTGCAAAAGAGCAGAAAAGTAAATAAATAAAAACAGTAAGGGGATGAGATAGGTAAATTGGGTGGGCTGTTTACAGATGGACTATGTACAGCTGCAGCGATCGGTTAGCTGCTCAGATCGCAGATGTTTAAAGTTGGTGAGGGGGGAAAAAGTCTCCAACTTCAGCGATTTTTGCAATTCGTTCCAGTCACAGGCAGCAGAGAACTGGAAGGAAAGGYGGCCAAATGAGGTGTTGGCTTTTGGGATGATCAGTGGTTCTCAATCAGGGACAGCTGTCTATCGTTGTCTCTGATTGAGAACCTTACTTAGGTAGCCTTTTCCCACCTGTGTTTTGTGGGTAGTTGTTTTCTGTTTTTGTGTCTTCACCAGACAGAACTGTTTCGTGTTGTAACATTTTGTTATTTTGTCTCAGTGTTCAGTTTTTTTAATAAATAATCATGAACACCTCCCACGCTGCGCTTTGGTCCACATGTTCTTCATATGACGGCCGTGACAACCCCATTCACTATTTAGTGGACTACTTTTATGGGAACCCAGAAATTGAGTATCCAGCACACCACCAGCAGCATCTTATCATACTAAACAGCCCTCGCAACAGAACAGGAGTCAAAATAAAGCCTTGGCGTACCTCTGACAAGAGACAGTGACTAATGCAATTGTAATTCACCCTAAAAAGAACACCACTGGTACATGGGGGGGCTGGAGTGAGACGGTTGAGACAAGCACATTCCACAGCGAGTGCTATCTATCTGCAATATGTGTTAACTAAACCTACATCCATCCTGTTTATTCCCTGAGTCAGGCCAGCTAAACAACCACGTCTGTGTTTCTATGGCTGACAGCTGCGACACAAAAGTACTGAATGTTTCCCAAGGGTTTCGGGAGTATTGGCCCCAGAACAACTCAACAGCTTTGACTTAGGTAACTATTTGACTACTTCATCACAACAAAATGTTACTCAGACATCCACTGTTGGATATAGGATGTTTGATGGGAGGCACATGCAGCATTTTAGGATGTTTAGAGAACTGTCCAAATGCACTCGTCTTATCCAGACCTGTATTAAAATAGTGTTTTCTTTCAAATACTTTGAAATGTACTTTATTAAGCTTGTTAGGCCCAACGGAACACAAGTTCAGTATGCTCCATACAGTCAACTCCAGACAGGCTAAATCAAATGTTAAATGGATCTTCTTTAATGTATTTATTCTGTGTTAAGACCAGTCTGTCTGTTATGTAATTGGCTTTCCACTGAGACTCTCCTCTCTTTTCCAGCTCAATATGAGGGCCCTCTCCTGCAGAGCCCTGACCCATATAGGCAATCTTTGAATAAGGTAAAATTAGGAGGAGTTATGATGGACATCAGTAGGACTTTCAGGCGCTGGCTGACAGGACACATTTTCAAAACMAAAAATAGAACAAAATGACTAACGAAAGAAATCTAGTTCTCAACTGGGGGTGATTTGTGTTATGTCCTGGGTAAAGAAGAGTGGAGTGTGAAGAGGAGAGAAGAGTGGTTGCCCACTACTGTACCACATGGCTGGCGGGTACTATATTCTGCTGTGGTGAACTTTGGTAGGAACCTGTGTGGGCTGCATTTGGTGGACGGATATTGCTATAGGCTCTTAGTGGTGGTCTGGTCTGTTGGTGGAGGGATTAACATTGCACAAGTCACCAAAGTCAAAGTAAGTGTACCAACTGATCAATTTCTTTTTTACTACGTATGTGTTTGTAAATTTCCAAAAAGCACAGTTAAATCTATGTTTTCGGTWTATTTGATGAGCAAACTTGTAGACTTATATTCACTCCTCATACAGACTATACTCACTTTTACAATTTAAGAAATTACACATAATACAGAAAGAGTCGCTTGTTCCTCTACTTTAAACAGGACTGTCTTCATTCTACCTCAAGTCAATCTCCTCATAAGATGCTTAAGTCTTCATAGGCGGGCCCTGACCTATCTGTGATGGTGCCGAGTGAAGTTAGCATCGTCAAAGTCCCTCCTTATCCCCCCGAGAGGACGACTGGCTGATTAAAGACGGCTTTCCAAAACAATCCTTTGCTGACATTCACCTGTATTAGAGGGGCTAATACTGTGTCTATTATCTCCTGACGGACAGGTGGTCCTGATTAGCAGAGCAAACATGTGAGCGTGCAAGCATGCATGSACACACAAACACAAGTAATTAGCCCATCAGTCCCCCATAACCATGCATGCACACACGCGGACAGACATACACACACACACACAACCGATTAGTCCATCAAAGTTAAAGATCACTCCCCCCATAACAAGACACACACACGGCAGCAGCAGCGGAAAAGTGTATGCAGTTAAAACATTTACTTCTGTAGTGAGCACATTAAGCAGAACTATGCATAACGGAATTATGCCTGACACTATCTGAACAACTGCTAGTGGCTACAATATAGCAGCTCAAATGGGCTGTAAGGACGGAAGAGTCACATTTGTAACACTTTACATGAAGTTTATCATACTCTATGCATTCGAGGAGTCTTTATGGAAAGGAAGACATTTCAAGCATAGTCTCTTTATCTGGTATCTGACCTCAATGGATCTCAGTAGTTTTTTCCTCAATGACTGTGTAAAAGGGAAAACCATCACTGAAGCGCCTTCTCTATTCTGAACTGAATCTCTGAATTGGGTGGTGGGGATAAAATAATCTTGACTAAGCATTGAATAACCCACCAGGCCAGTAAGCTAGGTACGCTCATGTGCACCGGCTATGGATTAGCGGTTAGTCCAGCACGTCCCTACACATGTTGATTATAGACCCTATGGGCGACAAAACTCCATTATAATTGACCTGCTGTTAAAGCCAGGCAATTATGCATTGCACATAATGGCTCCCTCTGAATAAACCTTTAGCTTCTTTACCTGACGCACGACCAATCTGTGTCCCAAATGGCACCCTATTCTCTACATAGTGCACTACTTTTGACCTGAATCCAGGGCTCATGTCAAAAGTAGTGCACTATGTAGGGAAAATGGTGCCATTTGGCACGCTTGGCCAAGTAACATGACAACTGGTTGATGGGTTCACTATTTAATTAGTGGACTGTGGCAGACCACTATTCCAACTCAAATGACCATAATAGTGAAAGGTAAGTTGTTAAATATTGAATAGATATAGGTTATAGTAGACCTTATTGATTATGTGATATGGTAGTTACATTGTAGTTACAGTACATGGCATTTACACAATATTGTCATAATATTTCTTTGCAGGGTTTTGAATCAACCTTTGTCAAACTCACTTTTTTGCAACACACAACTACTCTAAAAACATTGTCGGAAGAACTACATCTTCCCAGAAACACTACAAGCAGACAAACTACTTTCCCCATCATGCCAAACCGAATGCCCAAAGGGGATGTACATTCTTGGCCATCATACAGAAGCGTCCCACTCGTCCACAGTGCTCATCTGTATGATTGATGACGGGAGCCTGCTCTTTGTGCTCTACGACCCGGTCTCCGTGGACATACACCCAGAGTTGGCCCACTGAGGTGTGACAAGCACCCTAGTGAGGTGTGCAGGCACTGGCCAAGGTGAAAGCAGGACAGATGGGAAGCCCCTCTCCGTTGTATGAACCACAAAGTGGAACCAACCATCGGCTAAAAGATTCACTCTGAATCCCCCTCCAATCATTGGCAACTTTTCCTCGTATCTATCATTGCCGACTCTTTGGATGATTTTCCCTTTGCCGGTCCCTCTCACTTAAGCTTTGACATTGATGCTCTTCATGGTCACACGCAACTCTGAGTCCCCAGGTCTCCCGCGTTAATCGGTCTGGTGGGTGTGTTCGAGGAGGTTATTCGCTTCCGTAATTCCAGGGAAATGACCATAGATCATTGGAGGGATGGGAGAGAAAGTAGGGCCTCGCGCCGATAAGCCAGATTATGGATTTATAATGCATTTCCAGCACCGGACAACGCACTCCTGTGATTTGCTGTCAAACTTTCAATCAGCGTGGCTGCTGGCAGAACTCATGTGAGGCATCTGAGGGGTGGCAATTGGCATGTGGCACCATGTCTCCTCTTCTTCACGGCTGAGCAGCATCCTAAACATGGCCACACTGACCTTGTGCTATGCCATAAAACAGCTGTAGGAATTCTCACCCATTTAATACAATTTCCTGTCATCCCTTTCTATAGAAAATATGGCTTTTTTTCCCATATCGTGACCACAAGACGTGATTCCATTTGTTTTAACAAGTGAATTGTGACAGGTTGAGTGAGTCTTTGACTTTAGGTTATTCAGCTTTCCCATTGTAGAGCTTGTGTAATTTGTTTTCAATTATGTTTTTTTCTCCAAATACATTATCAAATGGATGACGAGCAACGGACAGGTCTCAAGCGATATCCGTAGTGCCTCTGTGCAGCTTTGCTAGAATTGACTTGAAAGAGTAGTGAAGGAGAAAGGTGGGAGCTGTATTTTGATATCATTCAATGTTCAACCGTGACTGTTCCGAGCAATTACAATACTGTCATTGTTAAAATGAAGTGTCAGAATTCAAATCACTAAAGAGAATGCAATTACAGCCAAACCTGACAGGAATAACAATACAGTCCATTGTTCAGAGGGAGTTTGACTTTTGCATTATACATCGTTCATATCACAAAAAACTGACAGGAGTGGGAGAAAAAAGCTATGCTGAAGTAGAATAGCTGCTGTACTTTCAAAAACACCTTTGGCTAGTTAGAGAACACATTCTGCTCTTTTCAAATTCAAATGAGCAATTTACCAAACAGTATTTTTATGTTTTAGAATATTTGCTGTTTTTAATAATTGTGTATCTCTCCAAGAAGCCATGTTCAAACTGTGAGTTTTAAAACGGTTAATCTTAGACATGTTTTGTCAGAGCTGCTCTGACGTTTCCGACAGCATATAACCCAGTGTGAAAATCAAAGCGCCTACACAAAAGTGCCTCACAAGCACTCGGAGCAAGTTTAAAAGTTTAGATCCTATGCAACCTCCATTCACCTCAGATCAACATGCCAAAATGTTCATGATTTAACRCAAAAAAATGAATATGGTATCCAGTGAGTAGGTTTGGCTACATTCACTCACAGAGTAGAATGACTAGGCTCTTATTCATAATCAGGGTTGTGTTCATTGGGGCACAGGGTTTAAACATTTTATTCATCCTGTAAGGTGGCTACAAGAAAGATGCAATGGTTCCACATGCAATTTGGAACCATTGATGCATTGATGTTAAACATGATTTCTTCAGATGTTTGTCCCTCGGTCCCACCGGATAACAGGGGATGAGGATGGATGTGGAAAAAAGCTCTCACCATTGGCTTATTCTTATCTCCATTGAAGGATCATCATCCTTTTTAGCACCCCAACCATTATAAATGATAATGAACCTGACTGCTATTGACAACATTGCCAACATGCAGATAGCAAGCATAGCATGACTGTGACATATAATAAGGATCTCTTTAAGAACATATGAGCTACTGTTATAATATTATAATAAGTGAGTGGGAAAGAAGAAGTGAACGGCTTGCTCCTTCTGAATGAAATACAGCGGCTGCCTCCATGTAGGTTAACGCCACCTGCAAATCACACAGCTGGCACAGAAGGGAGATAATTAACTAATGAGATGCTAACGGTTTATATTCTTGACCGCCGACCTTTACACTGCTGGTGTATTCAGGTGTGGTAATGGCAACCAGCCAAAAACACAGTAGAAATTGTTAAAATGGCCTCCCACTCACATACAGCTCTCCTCCCTGCTAGGCTGGACCCAATTGAAATGTGCTGCACGCAAGCTTGGTAGGTGATATTGCAGAGGATTTGACGTGATGGATGTGGCTTTGGTTCAATAAATAAGACATCAGCAGCTGAACTTTTAAGGTGCGAGACATCCCGAATCGGCAGGATTGAGATAGCCTGGCCTTGGATGGAGTCATGGAATCTTGTGTCCAGAGAAGGTATTGTGTTTTTACTGAGGGCTTGTTTTCTTGTATGTAGCTTGTGTGTGTGTGTGCGTGCGTGCATGCGAGTATGTGTGAGAGAGAGTGTGTTCGTGTGTGTGTGAGTGCATGTGGGTATCGATTTTGTGTGTTTGTGTTTGAGAGAGGCTTATCACCCTTCCAGGTGCCATAAAATGGACCAATGGCTGTACACAATGGCATGGCACCAGTTTCACGATGCTCTCCAATGCTCATTGACTCTGCCTTCTCATTGTTCGCCACCGTTGTGCCGCTTTTATGAGACCAGCTGCCACCTGTCCACCATAACATCCAGCATGTTCACACCATCCACGGGACTGGCATTTACTGCAGAATTACAAAAGCTCTGTTTCTGGAAGGAAGACTGACAAACATTTGATGAGATGAAATAGAGCTAGTCCGGAATCCTAACAGATATGCTGTTGTTTCACTTCACAATATAAAAAACTATGGTGAAATGTAGCATAACAGTTTGGATGCCAGGCTAAAATTCAGCCTCCAGCAGGGAACCATTTAACACAACGAATTCCATGCAGAATCAAATCAGACATTTACAGTGAATGCTTGGGACATTCTTATTAACGACTATTTGACTGCATTCTTTTTTAACATTGAACACAACACCTTTCCGATCAATAGCCCTGGTTCGGCAAGATTAAAATCACTTATCTGTGTTAAATTATAAAACACATGCATTTCTATTCTTCGCACAGCTCCAGGATCAATAAAGAGGTAAGTACAGCACCATTGGGTTCCACATTGATATTAAGAGGAGGGAGGAGAGCTTTGCGCCACATATTGTATTATTATTTATTGCTATCATTACATCTGGCTCCTGGGGCTGATCTAATACAAAGTTGCTTAGACGTTGCATAGGCCCTATTTCCTCATGGTGGATGCTGAAAAGAGGAACAGAAAAAGACCTCCTGGTTTCATGCACTCGCAATTAATGTTAACAGGAACTGTTTTTTTGGGGGGCGGGGCAAATTTAAAACTGAAATATCAAATTTACTTAAGTATTCAGACCCTTTACTTAGTACTTTTTTGAAGCACCTTTGGCAGCGATTACAGCCTCGAGTCCTCTTGGGTATGACCCTACAAGCTTGGCACACCTGTATTTGAGGAGTTTCTCCCACTTCTCTCTGCAGATCCTCTCAAGCTCTGTCAGGTTGGATGGGGAGCGTTGCTGCACAGCTATTTTCAGGTCTCTCCAGAGATGTTCGATCGGGGTTCAAGCCCGCGCTCTGGCTGGGCCACTCAAGGACTTTCAGAGACTTGTCCCCGAAGCAACTCATGCGTTGTCTTGGCTGTGTGCTTAGGGTCGTTTGAAGGTGAAGCTTCGCCCCAGTCTGAGGTTTTGAGTGCTCTGGAGCAGGTTTTCATCAGTGATCTCTCTGTACTTTGCTCCGTTCATCTTTGCCTCAATCCTGACTAATCTCCCAGTCCCTGCTGCTGAAAAACCTCCCCACAGCATGATGCTGCCACCCATGCTTTACCGTAAGGATGGTGCCAGCTTTCCTCCAGACTTGACGTTTGCATTTAGGCAAAAGAGTTAAATCTTGTTTTCATCAGACCAGAGAATCTTATTTCTCATGTTCTGAGAGTCCTATATTCCAAGTGGGCTGTCATATGTATTTTACAGAGGAGTGGCTTCCGTCTGGCCACTCTATCATAAATCCTAATTGGTGGAGTGCTGCAAAGATGGTTGTCCTTCTGGAAGGTTCTCCCATCTCCACAGAGGAACTCTAGAGCTCTGTCAGAGTGACCATCGGGTTATTGGTCACCTCCTTGACCAAGACCCTTCTCCCCTGATTGCTCAGTTTGGCTGGGCGGCCAGCTTTAGGAAGAGTCTTGGTGGGTCCTAATTTCTTCCATTTAAGAATTGGCCAATGTGTTCTGGGGGACCTTCAATGCAGCAAAAAAAATGTTGGTACCATCCCCCAGATCTGTGCCTCGACACAATCCTGTCTTGGAGCTCTACGGACAATTCCTTCAACCTCATGGCTTGGTTTTTGCTCTGACATGCACTGTCAATTGTGGGACCTTATATAGACAGGTATGTGCCTTTCCAAATAATGTCCAATCAATTGAATTTTTACAAACATTTCTAAGCCTGTTTTCATTTTGTCATTATGGGGTATTGTGTGTAGATTGCTTTTTATTTAATCAATTTTAGAATAAGGCTGTAACATAACAATGGAAAAAGTAAAGGGGTCTGAATACATCCGAAGGCACTGTATGGAAAAAGCAGTTATTCAATTCACAACCATGGAAATCACTTCTCCATTATCAAAACAAAGGAAGAAATTGTGTTTTTCGGCTTCAAAACCACAGAACCTTGATTGTGAGGACTAATTTAACTCAACAGAAAAATAAAATGGTGAAAGAATGCAGTAAATGGTTCATATTACACTATTTTGATAATCAATCCAGAGAAACCATGACATTATGAAGTACACGCATAGGTATATTACATGAATGGAGAATACGTTTGACTGGGAGAAACTTTACATTTTTATTTTATTAGGATGCAGCCGCTACTCATCCTGGATCCACACCAAATAAGAATACACACTTTCACAATCTCAATTCTAACATTCCATGCTTAATAACATTACACATATGCCAGCACATCCATCATTTTTCGTTAATCTTAATATGTTACAGATACCACCCAGTGGGTTATATTGCATATCTTGCAGAATAATGGTAATCTTGGTGAACGGCTCCAATCACACCAGATTCCCATACATATGTCACCTCAGCAACCATGACAGCCTTGACTTTTCATTATATGTTAGTCAGCACAAGTCATAGTGGGTTCTCTTACAGTGAAGTATAACTTCGGCCTCGATTCAATCAGATCAAGTTAACCRGCGATAGCCGTCACCCGCATAGCTGACGTTTCGGTGTTGTCGGAGGTGTAACTGCATTGGAGCTGTCAAATCAGTGAGTCGCTGCTTCTTTTATTCAAATCAAATCATATTTTATTGGTCGCATACACATACTTAGCAGATGTTATTGTGGGTGTAGTGAAATGCTTGTAAATTCTTGATAATTTTCACAAAGCCACACGCGTCCCACTTGCGTTAGAAGTTCAGAACGAGAGAGTGTAGGCTATATAGAAATAATGACGCTTAAATTGAAAATGGTTCAACTAAATAATGCGGATTTCTATCAGCAGAATCAAGGTGTAGAGTGCATCTCACATTCCAGTGTTCAAATTTGTAAACAGGGCTGCATGAGATTTCTGTTAATGCGACTCCGTGCAGCCAATGGCAATGTCCACTTTAGGTATAATGCCAGGAGCCGATTGGGTATTTGACAGCTCTAACACAGGTCCACCTCTGACTTCGCCAAAACAACCGCTATGCGGCTTTTGGCTAAAGCGGATCTGATTGAATAGCGCACTTAGTGGAGCTGAACTGTCACACCATTGCGGAGCCAGTCATGAAATGAACAGGGATCAATAAATAAAAGTCTGAAGATTACATACACTTAGATTGGAGTCATTAAAACTCGTTTTTCAACCACTCCACAAATGTCTTGTTAACAAACTATAATTTTGGCAAGTCGGTTAGGACATCTACTTTGTGCATGACACAATACATTTTTCCAACAATTGTTTACAGACAGATTATTTCACTTATAATTCATTGTATCACAATGGGTTAGAAGTTTACATACACTAAGTTGACTTTGCCTTTAAACATCTCGGAAAAATCCAGAAAATTGTCATGGCTTTAGAAGCTTCTGATAGGCTAATTGACATCCATCATTTGAGTCAATTGGAGGTGTAACCTGTGGATGTATTTCAAGGCCTACCTTCAAACTCAGTGCCTCTTTGCTTGACATCATGCGAAAATCAAAAGAAATCCAACGCAAAGACCTCAGAAAAAACGAGTCCTATATCGACATAACCTGAAAGGTCGCTCAGCAAGGAAGAAGCCACTGCTCCAAAAACGCCAAAAAAAAAACAGCTACGGTTTGCAACTGCACATGGGACAAAGATCATACTTTTTGGAGAAATGTCCTCTGAATTTGATGAAACAAAATAGAACTGTTTGGCCATAATGGCCATCCGTTATGTTTGGAGGAAAAAATGGGGAGCTTGCAAGCCGAAGACACACCATCCCAACGCGTGAAGCACGGGGGTGGCAGCATCATGTTGTGGGGGTGCTTTGTGCAGGAGGGACTGGTGCACTCACAAAATAGATGCATCATGAGGTGGGGAAATTATGTAGATATATTGAAGCGACATCAGTCAGGAAGTTAAAGCTTGGTGCGCAATGGGTCTTCCAAATGGACAATGACCCCAAGCAAACTTCCAAAGTTGTGGCAAAATGGCTTAAGGACAACAAAGTCAAGGTATTGGAGTGCCATCACAAAGCCCTGACCTCATCCCATAGAAAATGTGTGGGCAGAACTGAAAAAGCATGTAACGAGCAATGGAGGCCTACAAAGCCTGACTCAGTTACACGCAGCTCTGTCAGGAGGAATGGGCCCAAAATGCACCCAACTTAATTGTGGGAAGCTTGTGGAAGGATACCCGAAACGTTTGACCCAAATTAAAACAATTTAAAGGCAAAGCTACCAAATACTAATTGAGTGTATGTAACTTCTGACCCACTGGGTGTCAGGTTTGGCCAGGATGTTCAGGTTTGGTCACTAGAATGTCCCCATTGCACTTTTTTTTGTACCTTTTGTTTTTTTCCTTGCTCTAATTATTGTTTGCACCTGTGTGTCGTTCCGCTTGTTAGTATTTAAACCCTGTGTGTTCCTCAGTTCTTTGCTCAGTGTTGTATGTTAGCCACCCAGCCCCAGCCTTGTTGTGAAAACATATATTTTTCTCTTATTGGATTTTTCAGAGGTTCTCTGGTTTAGTGCTTGTGTATTTTTGAGTAGTCTTTTGAGGTTTGTTTTTCCCTGCTGTTTTTCCCACTTTGTGGAGTTTTCTTTGTATTTTGGAGATATCCATTTTTGTGGCTCTTGCTTTATTTTGACGTGGTGGATTTTTATTCTTTGCCTGAAGATCTTTGTCCTTTTATTAAACCACCATCTCTAGTACTGCTGAGTCTGCCTCATCTTCTGGTTCTGCCGCCTATTAGTGATTGTTTCTCTCACCGGGTCCTGACACTGGAATGTGATGAAAGAAATGAAAGCTAAAATAAATAATTCTCTCCACTATTATTCTGTCATTTCACGTTCTAAAATAAAGTGGTGACCGAAAACAGGGCAATTTTCACTAGGATTTATGTCAGGAATTGTGAAAACTGAGTTTAAGTGTACCTGCTCAAAAAAATAAAGGGAAACACTTAAACAACACAATGTAACTCCAAGTCAATCACACTTCTGTGAAATCAAACTGTCCACTTAGGAAGCAACACTGATCGACAATACATTTCACATTGCTGTTGTGCAAATGGATAGACAACAGGTGGAATTATAGGCAATTAGCAAGACACCCCATTAAAGGAGTGGTTTCTGCAGGTGGTAACCACGGACCACTTCTCAGTTTCTTATGCTTCCTGGCTGATGTTTTTGGTCACTTTTTGAATGCTGGCGGGTGCTTTCACTCTAGTGGTAGCATGAGACGGAGTCTAACAACCCCACACAAGTGGCTCAGGTAGTGGCAGCTCATCCAGGATGGCACATCAATGAGAGCTGTGGCAAGAAGGTTTGCTGTGTCTGGATCAACGTAGTGTCCAGACAGCATGGAGGCGCTACAGGAGAAGGCCAGTACTCAGGAGACGTGGAGGCCGTAGGAGGGCAACACCCAGCAGCAGGACCGCTACTCTGCCTTGTGCAAGGAGGAGGCAGGAGGAGCACTGCCAGAGCTGCAAAATGACCTCCAGCAGGCCACAAATGTGCATGTTGTCTGCTCAAACGGTCAGAAACAGACTCCATGAGGGAGTATGAGGGCCCGATGTCCACAGTGGGGTTGCTGCTTACAGCCCAACACCGTGCAGGACGTTTGGCATTTGCCAGAGAACACCAAGATTGGCAATTCGCCACTGGCGCCCTGTGCTCTCACAGATGAAAGCAGGTTCACACTGAGCACATGTGACAGACGTGACAGAGTCTGGAGAACGCCGTGGAAGAATGTTCTGCTGCCTGCAACATCCTCCAGCATGACCGGTTTTGGGGTGGGTCAGTCAGGTGTGGGGTGGCATTTCTTTGGGGCCGCACAGCCCTCCCATGTGCTCGCCAGAGGTAGCCTGACTGCTATTAGTACCGAGATGAGATCCTCAGACCCCTTGTGGAGACCATATGCTGGTGCGGTGGCCCTGGGTTCCTCTAATGCAAACAATGCTAGACCTCTGTGGCTGGAGTGTGTCAGCAGTTCCTGCAAGAGGAAGGCATTGATGCTATGGACTGGCCCCGCCGTTCCCCAGACCTGGATCCAATTGAGCATATCTGGGACATCATGTCCTCGCTCCATCCACCAACGCGACGTTGCACCACAGACTGTCCCAGGAGTTGGCGGATGCTTTGTCCAGGTCTGGGAGGAGATCCCTCAGGAGACCATCCGCCACCTCATCAGGAGCATGCCCAGGCGTTGTAGGGAGGTCATACAGGCACGTGGAGGCCACACACACTACTGAGCCTCGTTTTAAGGACATTACATCAAAGTTGGATCAGCCTGTAGTGTGGTTTTCCACTTTAATTTTGAGTGTGACTCCAAATCCAGACCTCCATGGGTTGATAAATTTGATTTCCATTGATAATTTTTGTGTGATTTTGTTGTCAGCACATTCAACTATGTAAAGAAAAAAGTATTTAATAAGAATATTTCATTCATTCAGATCTAGGATGTGTTATTTTAGTGTTCCCTTTATTTTTTTGAGCAGCGTATTTGGCTAAGGTGTATGTAAACTTCCGACTTCAACTGTATGTTAGTCACCACCAGACATAATGGGTTCTCTTACGGTGAAGCGTAACTTGGTGGAGCTGCATAAAACATTAACAGAGTCACACTGGATTTTCAGATTGGAGATGATCTTCCAGTCTCACTTCACCGACTCTAATTTCACCCTGCTCACCCTTAAGGTATCTGCTTGCACACCTCCTCCGTGACATTTCATTTTCACTCAAAACTTAACCGTCTCTCACATCCATCTACTACGTAGTCTGTATAGCCATACAGCAAGTTTCTAATATATCCGCAGTTCAACACAAAACCTAAAGCAGATGAATCAGTGTGCCAACAGCAACAGCGAAATTTACAACGAAAACATCAACAGCAACATGAGATGTCTGAGAGAACAGATTGCCATGTCACAGATGTCCTGTTAGGACGGAAGTTTCTACCTCATGCAGTACACCAAAGCTGTTCCACTCAGACCTCGGTAGGCCTGTTAGCTTGTTCAGATGACTGGTTCCATGAAATGACCCGAATTAGGCCGTTAGAAGAATGCCTTTTTCGGTGCCAAAGTGCCTCCAACAGAGACGAATGGACGATTGCGAGGCACAGCTTTCAAGCTGGGCCCAGTACAAATATTCCAATATATCAGCTGGCCTATTAGCTGTGCCAAGGGCTCTGTGAGGACTGCATGATGGCCTCTCGGTAGAAAGCAAGATGTGTCCAGACCAATATCACATAAAACCGCAATCAAGTTTGGCTTGGCAAGGCCACCATGTCCAATGTTTGCTATTTACTTTTGGAAACCAGGATTAGCTGTTCCCAATATCTGCCGATAAATCCCTTTTATTCAAAATATCAACACATAATTTTTTTACTGAGATTCAAATAGTCTCCAGTACCCTGGGTTCGGTGCCCTCATATAAGATTCAAATTCAAGGCAAAAAACTTTTTTTGTCACCATTGTCTTTGTAATTACATTTTTGATAGTGGAAATCCCTTATGTTTCACCTTGGCCTGGCTCAAATCATTTTTTTTTTTATCAAATGAATTGCGTCAATCCAACTACAATGATGGACTCCTATAATCTGTACCACAGCCTTCGGAGAACATCAAAGATCTAAACAATGTGAAATTAAAGCCATATTGAAAAAACGAAGACAGACATTCTCCATTCGAACTGAAGAAGTACAGTATTTAAGCAAGGGTTCAAGATAGCATGTCCGGTATCAGTGTAATTGCATATGTTTCGATAAAATAGGTTGAATACAGAGTGTAATGAATCTGCCATTTACATTTCCCTCTATCACATTACAACTAGTCATTTGTAAAGTAACTTGGTAGTGTATCGTGTTACTTTACACGGCTCACTCCTTTTGGTAATAGATCAACAACTGCTGACGGTGCATCAGCAGCAAGCAGAAAAGAAACATGGTCCTTAAAGAGCCATCAAGCAGAACATTATAATTAATTAATCATGCAGTGCAAGGCAGGCTTCTTCTCCATTAGCCCTTTGCTAATTAATTCCCCCTGGTCGAGTGGCCCCGATGCTAACCATAGAGTAGGTGCCTCCTCACCCTCCACCAATAGGACCCGGTTCAGCACCCCTGGTTACTGCAAAAACAGCTGCAGTCCGGGACGTACAAGACCTCTGATCTCTACATCATTAAAGGAACCCCCCAGTGTAAGTGGCTGCCACTATTTCGACTTAATTTCCTTTCCTAGGAGGAAATGCGTGTTTAGGTTCCACCTCCGAAGAATAACAATGGCTGCTTATTCACGAATTGGGTGTGGGAATGTCCATGTGGAGTTGATGAACATCAACAAGTAGGGCACTTGCTAGCTAACTCTATTTTTAATTACACTGTATTCAAAAAAATTGCCAGCTGGCTTCATGGCTGGTTCTGGAGTTGGATTTGTCATAAACATTGATTTAGGGAAAACTTTGCCACAGATGGAAACCACTGGCCTACAGTATCTTTGACATCTATTGTTATCTCCAAAGTTTTGGCATCTTCCATAAATTATAGGCTACAATGACTTTGCTCATGATCATGCACGCCGCAAATGACAAGTTCCTTAGGTTTTCTTTTTGCGGGTGCCTTTTCATTTTCTGGATCAGAGATGGGCAACTCCAGTCCTCAGGGGCCGGAGGGGTGTCACACTTTATCCCCATCCCTAGCAAACACAGCGGGTTAAAGTAATGCATTCTAAACTGCAGATCATGATTAGTCGATTATTGGAGTCAGGTGTGTTAGCTGTGGCTGGGGCAAAAGTGTGAAACCAATCAGGCCCTCGAGGACAGGAGTTGCCCATCCCTGATCTGGACACTTGTGGTTTCAAACAAACGTTACACCAATCAAAAGAGTGGAGAACAACTATGGAAAGGGGAGACTCTCATAAACACAATGGTGTCACAGGACTCGTCTGACGGTAACCCATACAAACTAATGGAAGTATGAAGGTAGATTTGTAGCAACAAAAATAAGGGGTTAAATATGCGTGAAAATTATTCAGATAGTATTCAGACCCCTTGACTTTTCCACATTTTGTTAGGTCACAGCCTTATTCTAAAATGTATTAAATATTTTTTTCCCCTCAGAAATCTACACACAATACCCCATAATGACAAAGTAATGAGACACTTGGTAATCTAAAATGAAACTGAAATATAACATTTCCATAAGTATTTAGACCCTTTACTCCATACTTTGTTGAAGCCTTGAGTCTTGGGTATGACGCTATGAGCTTGGCACACCTGTATTTGGGGAGTTCTCCTATTTTCTCAAGCTCTGTCAGGTTGGATAGGGAGCATCGCTTCACAGCTATTTTCAGGTCTCTTCAGAGATGTTCGATCGGGTTCAAGTCAGGAATCTGGCTGGGCCACTCAAGGACATTCAGAGACTTGTCCTGAAGCCACTCCTGCGTTGTCTTGGCTGTGTGCTTAGCTCCATTAATCTTTCCTTCGATCCTGACTAGTCTCCCAGTCCCTGCCGCTGAAAAACTTCCCCACAGCATGATGCTATCACCACCATGCTTCAACTTAGGGATGATGCCAGGTTTCCTCCAGACATGACACATGGCATTCAGGCCAAAGAGTTCAATATTCGTTTCATCAGACCAGAGAATTGTGTTTCTCATGTTCTAAGAGTCTTTAGCCAAACTCCAAGCGGGCTGTCATGTGCCTTTTTACTGAGGAGCGGCTTCATTCTGGACACTACCATAAAGGCCTGATTGTTGGAGTGCTGCAGAGATGGTTGTACTTCTGGAAGGTTCTCCCATCTCCACAGAGGAACTCCAGAGTTTTGTCAGAGCGACCATCGGGTTATTGGTCACCTCCCTGAACAATGCCTTGCTCCCCTGATTGCTCAGGTTGGCTGGGCGGCCAGCTCTAGGAAGAGTCTTGCTGTTTCCAAGATCTGTGCCTCAACACAATCCTGTCTCGGAGATCTACAGGCAATTCCATTGACCTCATGGCTTGGTGTTTGCTCTAACGCACTGTGGGACCTTATATAGACAGGTGTGTGCCTTTCCAAATCATGTCTAATGCATTGAATTTACTACAGGTGGACTCCAATCAAGTTGTAGAAACATCTCAAGGATGATCAATGGAAACAGGATGCACCAGAACTTAATTCCGAATCCATAGCAATGGGTATGGATACTTATGTAAATAAACGTTTAAAAAAACTGGTTTTTGCTTTTTCATTATAGGTTATTGTGTATAGATTGCTGAAGAAATTGTTTTATTTCATACACTTTAGAATAAGGCTGAAACTAACAAATGTGGAAAAAGTCAAGGGCCTGAATTCTTTCCGAAGGCACTGTGTGTATATATATACAGTACCAGTCAAAAGTTTGGACCTATTCATTCAAGGGTTTTTCTTTATTTTAACTATTTTCTACATTGTAGAATAATAGTGAAGACATCAAAACTAGATATTTGTTTCTGGCCATTTTGAGCCAGTAATTGAACCCACAAATGCTGATGCTAGAGATACTAGTCTAAAGAAGGACGGTTTTATTGCTTTTTTAATCAGTACAACAGTTTTCAGCTCTGCTAACATAATTGCAAAAGGGTTTTCTAATGATCAATTATCCTTTTAAAATGACCAACTTGGATTAGCTAACACAACGTGCCATTGGAACACAGGAGTGACGGTTGCTGATAATGATGTTATTTTAATGGAAGTCAAAAGTTTACATACACCTTAGCCAAATACATTTAAACTCAGTTTTTCTAAATTCCTGACATTAAATCCTAGTGAAAATTCCCTGTTTTCGGGTCACCGCTTTATTTTAAGAACGTGAAATGACAGAATAATAGTAGAGAGAATTATTTATTTTAGCTTTCATTTCTTTCATCACATTCCCAGTGGTTCAGATGTTTACATACACCCAATTAGTATTTGGTAGCGTTGCCTTTAAATTGTTTAACTTGGGTTAAATGTTTCGGGTAGCCTTCCACAAGTTTCCCACAATATGTTGGGTGAATTTTGGCCAATTCCTCCTGACAGAGCTGATGTAACTGAGTCAGTTCTGTCCACAGATTCTCTGTATGATTGAGGTCAGGGCTTTTTGATGCCCACTCCAATACCTTGACTTTGTTGTCCTTAAGCCATTTTGCCACAACTTTGTAGGTATGCTTGGGGTCATTGTCCATTTGGAAGACCCATTTGCCACCAAGCTTTAACTTCCTGACTGATGTCTTGAGATGTTGCTTCAATATATCGACACAATTTTCCCTCCCTCATGATGTCATCTATTTTGTGAAGTGCACCAGTCCCTCCTGCAGCAAAGCAAAGCAACCCCGTGCACGGTTGGAATGGTGTTCGGCATGCAAGCCTCCCCCTTTTTCCTCCAAACATAACAATGGTCATTATGGCCAAACAGTTCTGTTTTTGTTTCATCCTACTAGGGGATATTTCTCCAAAAAGTACAATCTTTGTCCCCATGTGCAGTTGCAAACCGCAGGCTGGCTTTTTTATAGCAGTTTTGGAGCAGTGGCTTCTTCCTTGCTGAGTGGCCTTTCAGGTTATGTCGATATATTACTTGTTTTACTGTGGATATATATACTTTTGTATCTGTTTCCTCCAGCATCTTCACAAGGTCCTTTGCTGTTGTTCAGGGATTGATTTGCACTTTTACAGTAAATGAAATAATCTGTCTGTAAACAAAAATCTGTCTGGAAAAATTACTTGTCATGCACAAAGTAGATGTCCTAACCGACTTGCCAAAACTATAGTTTTTTAACAAGACATTTGTGGAGTGGTTGAACAACGAGTTTTAATGACTCCAAAAATGTTTAGTTTATCGATGTAGAGGAATATATCATAGTTCTTGCCCCAAAAATTATTGTGGTCCATATCTTAAAATGTTACAGCCAGATTTAATGATCTCGGTTTCTAAAACCAAATTCAGGAACATTATCTACTGTAAGACTGAATAATAAAATGACTTACAGTATTATGACCCAAAAGGGATAAAGAGAATAAAATAATTAAGTGAGAGCAATAAAAAGCATGGATTTCATGCTTTTATATGGCCAATACCCACAAGCATAACTAATTGCACCACCACCAAGTTAAGCACTTTCACAACAAACCCACTCTAAGTGCGGGTAAGGCTAGCTCAACTTTGATGTTCTCGAACAAGCCTCAGATTAGTCGCGGTCGTGTTTCTAACGTACATGATTAAAGCCCTCAAATAAATGGTTAATAATTCCAATTAATCATTGTAATTAACAACTTCACAAAGCGTAATGTGGAGTCTAACCAAATAGTATCAAATATCGGCRGTTAAAAATACATAAGCAGCATGTTTTTATTATTAAGTTGAGTCGATTTGGGGCTACAACAGTTACCGGTTTCAAGTCATCACAAGCCTGACACCACCCAGCCTCACCAGCCTGACACCAGCCAGACTACGAAAACACTCCGAAATTGATTTCTAACCATGCGAAATAGACTGTATGGCATAGGGGCCACGGTGTACCGCACAAGCCATAACTCATTGTCGGAATTAGGTATGCAAAGGAATTCCTGCACAATTACAGAGCAGGCCCAGATAAATAAATCACTGAATGTGTGTTAAGTCGTGAGAGGATGCATCAAGTACCATCCAGGCTCCGTTGCAGTGGATGCCTTGACTGTAAAAGGAACTGGAATATTGTAGTTGAGTGTGACAACAGATAATCATCCCCCCCTGTGGAAAACAGGAAGACAATGCTTTAGAGGAGCAGAAGCAGTAGTGCACTGATGCTGTGTGGTTGTACAGTACAGACGGTATCCTCTGACACTGCCTGTATACCAGTGCACCAAGTCTGGAACAAACAGGACCCTGAACAGCTTCTACCCCCAAGCCATAACACCGCTAAACAGCTCATAAAATGGCTATCTGGATTAACAGCATCGTCCCTTTTTKGCACTAACTCTATGCACACACACTGGACTCTATCCACACACTCACACATACTTACACTGACAACCCAACACACACACACACCACACGCAGACACACACACACACATACACACACTACATACTCCCACACACACAAAAGACGTGCACGTGCATACTGACGTCCCACACACTCATACACACACACTTGCACACTCACCACATACGCTGCTGCTACTGTCTGTTATCTATCCTGTTGCCTAGTCACTTTACCCCTAACTATATGTACAAAGCTACCTCAATTAACTCGTACCCCTGCACATGGACTCGGTACTGGTAATCCCTCTATATAGCCATGTTACTTTTACTCGTTGTTCGTTATTCACTCTGTATTTATTCCTCGTGTCACAATTTTTTTTTTTTTTTTTTTTATCTGTGCGTTGTTGGAAAAGTGCTGCAGTACATAGAGAAAGGATGGGATTAAAGCAAGTCAGCAGTCACTTGCCATTTTCAACATGTTGTGCATGCTTTTCCCCTGTGAAATCTGTTCTGTATCAACTGTGTTGAAGGCCAAAACAGGGAATTAAAAACACATCTAAAAATGTAGTTACTTCTTCCCCACCTGCTTATGTTCACAGTTATGTAATCCATTTCTTCTGTGACTGTGTACACTTCTATAGAATATTCCATTCTTACAAATGTGGGCAGCCACACATTCTTAGTAGTGGATGTTCTGAATGATTGAGTGTAATGATTGAGTGACAATTACTGACTGTCATCTTGACTCATTTATTTATAGACACATTTCAGGTGATGAATACTCTGCAGTGGATATCACTTTTCTGCCTGAGAGAAAGAAGGAAAGAAAACAGGAGAAATCGTAGAGCAGAAATGAGATAGAGACTTGTGTCGAGCCTCCTGAGGGGACAGGGGAATGTGATTGCCACAATAAGGCATACAGAAAGGCACAGGTGGTGCCCGAGCAGAGGAGAGAGTCCCCAAAGACTAGATAAAAGCAGTGGCAGACATCTGGCCACTCTGCGTCTGATATGCGTTAAAATTTCAACATGGACATAACATCATGCGGACTGACGAAAATGTGCAGGAGATGCCAGTGTACCCAGTACCTTTAACGTTCTCTGCTAGTTTTCTTGAATTCGTATGTCATTTCTCTTCTCTCCTCTCGTGTCTTTATTTAGGTCAAGTGGAATTCCTTGGATATTCACAATTGAAATAATGTGGACTTTAATATAGTGGAAAGACAAACACGTTGTTTTCATTGTAAAGTAACATATGAACAAGGGAAAACATGAGGACAACATATACACTAATAACAGTTTATAATGTCAAGAAATCTCTTCTAGAGCATGATTTTCTACTTTCAGTGAAGGAAAGCAGATAGAGAAGTATGATTTGCTCATATATAAGATACTGTTTTTTCGTTCCTGAGAATCCCTGGGGTTCTTAAATTCTGATGTGGAATATCTTGATATACAGGGGAATTTAGCAGACCAGGGCTCAAATACTATTTTAAATAATTTTAAATACTTTTGCTGGGCTTGATTCAGCTTGCCTAGAGCAATGGAACCAATGGAAGAGCCGTAAATCCTGGTACTCCAGGCAGGCTAAAGAAAATATTAAAATTGTAAAAGATTTCAAATTGGATTTGAACCCAAGTCTGGTATCTATATCGACTGGTGGTCTCGCAAGGACAGAACAATTAGCCTCATCCCCATTCGTTAAACTCATTCTTATTCTTCTGAGCAGCGTTGGTGGGAGAACTATATGTCACCACAGCCCCAAAATGATGAATTGGTAATCAGTTAGGAGCTGTCAAGAAAGCCCCAGGAATGTTTAATTTACACTTGTTTGCCTTCCATTAACCATTTGTAATCAAATCACTTGGCTCGATCCGATGTGTTTTTTTTACTTTGCGTTGTCATGTGCAGGCAGAGAGAGACAAGGAGATGGAGCCATTTCTTACTCGGATCAGAATCAAACTGTGAGGAAAGACGACAAACTGTGAGGAAAGACGTATTAGCCTTGGCTGTAATTTCAAATAACTAAGAGCCCAACTCAGCTTTCAAGGTGATTCATTTTTTATTACCCCGTTAAATCATTCAATATTTCCTTTCATATAAAAAATTAAGACATAACAAATCAATATGTTTAGCCACTCTAATAGAAATAGAAATAAGAGTGTGTTATAAGCCGCCATTATCAGACTGGGTTCAAAACGCCTATATTTCAAAAGTACACTATGATAAAGCATTTTTCCAATTATCACAATGAACTCAACTCTTTGTGTGCACACACCTTATCCTCTATATGAGAAAGGAGGATTGAAAATGGGTACAGTCTGGGCAGAGTTCTGGTGCCCAATTCCTCTGGCCCTGGAGGGTGAGACCTCGAAGCGAAGTAAAGTCGATACTGTGACAGCCGTGCTCCCGAAAACCCAGCCTGTATCCTTCCTAATAAGAGATCAATGTGTACCAAGGATTGCTGTCCCTAATTGCACTTTAAACTTCCTTCGGGAACGTGTTCCTCACTCAGAGTTGCAGTGTGCTCTTCCAAAGGCCAGCCAACGGGGTTTCCTCTACCAACCTACTGTTAATGACCCATGATTTTAAAGTTAATGAGAGAGTAAGATAGTTAAAGGCAGTTAAAAGCAGCGTTCGCCAAAGGCACAGTAAAAGTTAAGCTAGAAATGTGGATTAACTTTTCATTACCCCTTCATTAGGTGAGCCTGAGGGATTAAATTAAAAGACCCCTGTAAGAAACGTAGCATGAACATACCGGGAGAGGGGGCTTCTTAAGCCAGTCTAGAAGTGGAGGTAAGTATGAGGGAGTTAAGGAAAGTGATAAAGCTATTAGCCTTCATACTCTGTTTCTCAACATGCCCCACACTGCAGGGTTAAATGGGACCATTAGCCAACCGCGAGGTGAGGTTGTACTGGTAGGGTAGGGGCTTGCAAGACTGGTAAGACTACCTTTCCTGAGGAATTTGACCTTGAGATCTCAATTGGGTCATTAAAAGTAGAATAAGGAGGCCATTATAATTCTCTGCACTGAGTTTCTCTCCATTTATTTGCATTGTGGGGTCCCTTGGTGCTACAGTTAAATGTCACTCGCCTGCTTTAATGAGAGTAAAGTTAGATACTATGGCCAGAACTGATTAGACTGGTTGCTACAGCAACTTATCTCGCTCTGTTCTGTCCCAAATGTATCAACACCTCACAGACAGAGACTAGGCAACCACGTCTGTTTTTTTACTTGCAAACTGTTACTTTTCACTTCATTGTCCACATTCAATGAGGTACAGTACCAGTCAAAAGTTTGGACACACTTACTCATTCAAGGGTTTTTGTTTATTTTTACTATGTCCTACATTGTTTAATAATAGTGAAGACCTCAAAACTATGAAATAACACACATGGAATCATGTAGTAAACAAAAAAGTGTTAAAACCTCGACAGGATCTGTGTCCTCCCCACGGGACGGTTAAGCTAACGTAGGCTAAAGTGATTAGCATGAGGTTTTAAGTAACATGAACATTTCCCAGGACATAGACATATCTGAAATGGGCAGAAAGCTTAAATTCTTGTTAATCTAACTGCACTGTCCAATTTACAGTAGCTATTACAGTGAAATAATACCATAATATTGTTTGAGGAGAGTGCACAATTATGAACTTGAAAATGTATTAAATCAGTTAGCCACATTTGGGCAGTCTTGATACAACATTTTGAGCAGATATGCAATGATTCATTGGATCAGTCTAAAATGTTGCACATACCATGCTGCCATCTAGTGGCCAAAATCTAAATTGCGCCTGGGCTGGAATAATACATTATGGCCTTTCTCTTGCATTTCAAAGATGGTACAATATTTTATTTTTAAATGCATGTTTTTTTCTTTGTATTACCTTTTACCATATCTAATGTATTATATTCTCCAACATGAATTTAATATTTCCACAAACCTCAGTGTTTCCTTTCAAATGGTATAAAGCATATGCATATCCTTGCTCCAGGTCCTGTCATTTTAGGCAAAAATTGAAAAAAAGGGGCAGATCGAGGGTGGTCAGTCAATGTGTAAAATGTCAAGACCTTTGACCGTTTCTTYAAGTGAATTTGCAAAAAAACATCAAGCACTATGAATGAACTGGCTGTCATGAGGACCGCCACAGGAAAGGAAGACCCAGAGTTACTTCTGCTGCAAAGAATAAGATCATTACAGTTTCCAGCCTCAGAAAATGCAGCACAAATAAATGCTTCGCAGAGTTCAAGTACCAGATACATCTCAACATCAACTGTTCAGAAGGAAACTGCGTGAATCAGGCCTTCATGGTTGAATTGCTGCAAAGAAACCACTACTAAAGGACATCAATAAGAAGAAGAGACTTGCTTGGGCCAAGAAATGGACATTAGACCGGTGGAAATCTGTCCTTTGGTCTGATGAGTTCAAATTTGAGATTTTTGGTTCCAACCACTGTCTTTTTGTGAGACGCAGAGTTGGTGAACGGATGATCTCCGCATATGTGGTTCCCACAGTGAAGCATGGAGGAGGAGAGGTGATGGTGTGGGGATGTTTTGCTGGTGACACTGTCAGTGATTTATTTAGAATTCAAGGCACACTTAACCAGCATGGCTACCACAGCATTCTGCAGCGATACTACATCCCATCTAGTTTGTGCTTAGTGGGACCATCATTTGTTTTTCAACAGGACAAGGCTGTGTAAGGGCTATTTGACCAAGAAGAAGAGTGATTGAGTGCTGCATCAGATGACCTGGCCTCCACAATCACCCAACCTCAACCCAATTGAGATTGTTGGGATGAGTTGGACCACAGAGTGAAGAAAAAGCAGCCAACAAGTGCTCAGCATACGTGAGAACTTCTTCAATACTGTTGGAAAAGCATTCCTTATGAAGCTAGTTGAGAGAATGCCAAGAGTGTGCAAAGCTGTCATCAAGGCAAAGGCTGGCTACTATGAAGAATCTAAAATGTAATTTTGATTTGTTTAACACTTTTCTTTGTTACTACATGATTTTATAAGTGTTATTTCATAGTTTTGATGTCTTCACTATTATTCTGCAATGTAGAAAATAGCCAAAATAAACAAAAACCCTTGAATGAGTAGGTGTGTCCAAACTTTTGACTGGTACTGTGTATAATTGCTCTCTCTGTCGGTCGGTTGGTCTGTCGTGTACAACTTGACTTACACTTTTCAGTTGACATCATCTCCGGTGTGGTTATGACATTTCTGCCTTCTTACTCAAATTCTGCCCTAAACTCAAAGAAAGGAGAGTTGCTTTTGTTGAGATGGCATAATGAAAGTTATCCTAACAAATTGTGGATCTCTCCATAGAGCTGAAAGGTGATCCTAACAGCAAAATGATGCAGTCAGTCCCAAGATGATATACTGTAGATCTACATAACAAGGTCTTACATTTAATAAAAACGTCTCTTTGGCTCATATCTCTCTAAGAATAGCATTTGTAGGAAACCTATACCTAAATTAAGAATTTTGAGTATTAGGCAGAGGATATTGAAAACATTTTACCTTGAAATCAGAGACATGCGATTCATTGTTGCTAGACAATTGTTTGCATTCACTTGGGTCATCCATTAGCTCATTTTAGTACATGCTGTGTGTGAGTTTAGTAAAAACGTGTGACTGGTCCATAGCAACACATTATCTGCAATAAGTTCTTACTTATTAGTTTTTTGTCAAGACTTAACAACCAGCCAGTCATACTGTACAGTGCCTCCAAGATAAATGGTAAACAAACATTTTTTTATCCTCTAAAGATCGATTTGATTTTAAACATAGCACAGAGTGAAAATCCACATTAGGCATCAACAAGATAGAGCAATTCATCACAAGATTTCTTGATATTGTATTGACATTTTGGATTTTATGACCGGACACATGACAGCGTTTTCAATCGTCTTATCCGGCATGACCCCATGAATTATGGTAAACAACCAGTGTGTGTAGCAACCTCTACACAACAGATCATAGCCAACAGGAAATAACCTCAAGAACACAGTATTCTTTGTTATTTCTGAGAGCGTTTTCCATTTGTCATTTTTAAAAACTCAACGTGATATAGTTAGCATCTTGAGCGGTATTTTCATACCACGATGCAGTCAATTCCTTATGGCTGCCTCCCAAATGACACCCTATTTCCAATTAATGCACTACTTTTGACAGGCTCTGGCCAAAGATAGTGCACCACATAGGTAATTAGGTGTCATTTGGGACACAACTATGTGTTCTGTTTGTGTCTGTCCTGTCTGTTCATTAAATGAACCGACAGGACAGACACAAACAGACCACATAGCTTGAGGAGACGGGAGGTCGAGGATGGCAGGGGAGGAGAAAGGAACCTGTGAACAACACCCCTGAGGGGTGTGAATTTAATCTGAATTAATGAGGTCACTTCATAGGAGAAGTCAAGTCTGAAGTGATCGGGGGAGGTGAATTCACACCATTCGGATAATTAAAGCAGCTTATTTTGACATTCAACATCCATTATTCTGGCTATATAGTGATGATTGTCTGACGCGGAGGCTATAAGGCACCACTGGTTGACTGAAACTCTACATTTGACAATTGCTAAACACACCAAGACACACTAAATTAAATGGGAAATTACAATAAAACAAACTGTTTAGAGGTCACACCGACACCATACAATTATCCTTTGTATTCAGTCACCTCGTGAGGTGTGCAAGGTCAGGCCGTCATTGTAAATAATAATTTGTTCTTAAACCGACTTGACAGGTTAACTAAATAAGTGTGAAGGTTTGATGATAAGAGCTGACCTGAGAGCAGTGAGTTGTGTGACTAGTATACAGCCTTCCCTGTCAGTACCATTTGCTTTACTGGGGCATCTCTCTCCTGTGAGAGACTATAGAGGTTGCTGCTGCTGCTGCTTCTGCATGTTGTTAATGTCGGCCCCCTGACATGTTCCCCCAAACACTTTCTCATTCGGGATAGCTTCCCATTCTCTGTGACACCATTTCAATGGCTGATTTCCCTGGCTGGCCAATTAGACGAAACACAAAGGAAGGTAGTTATGGCCTCACTCCTTCCCCTCTCCTTCTCTCCAAGTAAAATGAGAGAATCACTCCGAGACCTGGGAGACCAAACCAACAACGATATGAAATGCTACCACCTCCGAGATAGGCCTTTGCGTGACCCAGTTTGAACTCATCGTGAAAATGAACATACATTTTTGTTTTCCCAACATATACACAACTACATGGGCAATTTGCGTGCGTGTAAGTACACATAGGGACGAGCCAAACGAGCCACCCGGGAAAAAACACGTCTCCACACACAACAGATTGATCCATAACTGAAGGTTGGTATTCACATTTAGGCAGAGAGAGATTAAAACCACTGCACAGCCAGCCGACGAGTACTCATTCAGCCATGTAGCAGAAGCCCCCAACGAAAAAACCTTGAGAGTTAATATTCTAAGGCGAGAATGCCAATTATCAATCTTTATACATGCGGTCAGGAGGCAGTTATTCATCATGTGTTTTAAACCCCCTGGTCATCAAACACGAGTGCAATGCTTATGACTGTAATTATCAGTTGCTTTTGCTGGTGCAGTCAATCATTCTATTAGATGGGCTTCCAGCGAACTTTGCATATGAGAAGGAGGACAGTGTTTGTGCACAGCCACGGGCTACCATAACTAATTAAAAAGGTAGCCCAGTGTAATACCCCCACTCCCCCATCCCACCTTTCTTCCTCCAACCCCATCCCATTTTGTAGCCGTTTTTTTCCTCCCCATTTTTCGGCTTTATTTCTGCAACACCTGTATGTCTGTGTTTCTTTTAATTCCCCCACCTCCCTCTCTCCAGGAATTCTATTTTCTAGCGAGTCAATATGAAGATTGAAAGATGAAAAAGCTACCTCGCAGTCTCCAACAGGGAGGAGAGACTAGTTTTGCAGAAATCTTGTAGAATTCTCTCCTGGGTTAGAAATGAAAGGGTGAAACAAACCATTTATTTTCCAAACATTTCTGAAAAGTTCCACTGCTATTGAAAATTCTTTAAAGCTGCTTTTGAAACAAATAACACAATGCAGGAAGACATATCACTGTCTAAAAGTATGACATTGGATGTGTAGTATTTATCTAGTGCACACAAACATATTGTAAAAAAGCAGTGGTGTAAAGTACTTAAGTAAAAAAAAACGTTAAAGTACTACTTAAGTCATTTTTTGGGATATCTGTATTTTACAATTTAGATTTTTTTCAACTTTAACTTTTACATCACTACATTCCTAAAGAAAATAATGTACTTTTTACTAAATACATTTTCCATGACACCCAAATGTTCTTGTTACATTTTAAATGCAGGACAGGAAAATTATCAAATTCACATCCCTGGTCATCCCTACTGCCTCTGATCTGGAGGACTCACTAAACACAAATGCTTAGTTTGTAAATATGTCTACGTAGGAGTGTTCCCCTGGCTATCTGTAAAATAATAATAATATTTGTGCTTTTGATAATTACAGTACCAGTCAAAAGTTTGGACGCACCTACTAATTCAAGGGTTTTTCTTTATTTTTACTATTTTGTACATTGTAGAATAATAGTGAAGACATCAAAACTATGAAATAACACGTGTAGTAACCCAAAAAGTGTTAATCAAATCCAAATATATTTGAGATTCTTCAAAGTAGCCACCCTTTGCCTTGATTACAGCGTTGCGCACTCTTGGCATTCTCTCAACCAGCTTCATGAGTAATGCTTTTCGAACAGTATTGAAGAAGTTCCCACATATGCTGAGCAACTCTTGGCTGCTTTCTCTTCACTCTGCATTCCAACTCATCCCAAACCATCTCAATTGGGTTGAGGTTGGGTGATTGTGGAGGCCAGGTCATCTGATGCAGCACTCAATCACTCTCCTTCTTGATCAAATAGCCCTGTCACAGCCTGGAGGTGTGTTGGGTCATTGTCCTGTTGAAAAACAAATGATAGTCCCACTAAATGCAAACCAGATGGGATGTCATATCGCTGCAGAATGCTGTGGTAGCCATGGTGGTTAAGTGTGCCTTGAATTCTAAATAAATCACTAACCGTGTCACAAGCAAAGCACCCCCACACCATTACCCCTCCTCCTCCATGCTTCACGATGGGAACCACACATGCGGAGATCATCCGTTCACCAACTCTGCGTCTCACAAAAGACATCGGTTGGAACAAAAAAACTCTAATTTTAACTCATCAGACCAAAGGACAGATTTCCACCTGTCTAATGTCAATTTCTTGGCCCAAGCAAGTCTCTTCTTATTATTGGTGTCCTTTAGTAGTGGTTTCTTTGCAGCAATTCGACCATGAASGCCTGATTCACGCAGTCAGTTTAGGTTTGAGTCGAGACAGCAAAGCACCAATTTAGCACTGTCTTCCAATTAGCCGGTGTAACATTCAACCACTTACTTGATGCTCACTCGCTCAAACTGACTATACAGTATAAAGGCTCTTTAGCTTTTCCATGGAAACACCTTCAAGGATTTCAACATGCACAACTATAATAGAAGACAGGAGAAGACATTCTCTCTCTTCCAAGATGGAATAGCAGTCGGACGTGTGTTTGTCTTGTCCCGTGTTAATTAGTCTGTAAACAGTCGTTTTTTCATTTTTTCCTATATATTTAATCTCACTTTCCATCTACGAACTAAACATACTTTCCTGCAACACGATCTGCTATTTTTTTATACCTTATATCTGGAACTTCAGAAGCTAGCCAGCAAACTAGCTACTAGTCATCGTTTGCCACTGCTAGCGGTCTTCACCTTTAGCTCGGACACTAGCCAGCTTAAGCTCGGACAATTACCCGCCAGTTTGCACAGCGCGATATCAACCCAGAGCATATCGGACTGATTTTCTCCACCACATCACCGGATTCCTGCCGCAAGCTCTGGACCATTACACCGGATCATCGCAGCTAGCTAGCTGCAACCGAGTGGCTACGGTTGGCTAATGCCTCTGTCCTGAAGCAAGCAGCAGTTAGCCTCGAGCTAGGCCCATCTCCCGGCCATCCGATGGAGTATACCAGCTAATTCTTGGGCTACAATACCTCTTTTGCCAATTGGCCTGGACCCTTTATTGTCGACACGGAGCCCTGCCGATCCATCATAACTGGTCTGCCGACGTAAACGTCCAATGTGGTTTAAACAGGCTTTTCCATTGTGATGTCGCCGAAGACCCATCTGCTAGCCCCGGACCGCTAGCTTTTGGAACGCCGTGTCTCCCACTTGCCTAGCATAGTAGCAACTACCAAACGATGAGTGAGTTTACAAGTCAAAAGTGAGTTGATAAACTTTCAAAGGAGAATTACTTTCCCATTGTTCCTCAAATGTAATGTTTGACATACCATTCTGTAGCTCTGTCTCTACTTTTATCCAATGTAAAAAATTGTTACATAAGAGAGAATCAATAAATTTCACATTGTGTGAACATTTGACTCCACTGTAATACGTTTTTGCAATTGTACTCTATGACGTTTCAGATTTAGATATGATCATTTTTCACAAAGTATTTTTAATGTAGTGAATTACTTGTTCACAGTCACTTTAGTTTAGTAAACTACAGTATATGTTTCTTAATGGTAGATTTAGTTTAGCTTAACTTCTTCCAGTGTAAAGTAATTGGTAGTTTGGTCAAATATATTTTCAGAGTAGCTTCCCCAACACTGTTCAGACTGTACTCAAATTGTTATACGGTGGATCATTTAAACAATGGATCATTTTCCTCAAACACACATAATTCCCCCTCCCTGTTTCCTGTAGTCTATGGTCAGCTCCTTGGTTGGTTTTGCTGACGTTTAGGGAGAGGCTGGTTTCCTGGTATCATTTTGCCAGGGCTCTAACCTCCTCCCTGTAGACTGTCTCGTCGCTGTCTGTGATCAGGCCCACCCCCATTGTGTCGTCGGCAAATTTAATGGTGGTGTTGGAGTTGTGCATGGCCAAGCAGTTGTGGGCGTACAGGGAGTACAGAAGTAGGATGAGCAGCGTGGCAGATGTGTTGTTGCCGACACTCACCACCTGGGATCTGCCTATCAGGAAGTCCAGGATTCAGTTGCAGAGTGAGGTGGTAATACCCAGGGCCTTGAGCTTCTTGATGAGCTTGGAGGGGACTATGGTGTTGAAAGCTGAGCTGTGGACGATGAACAGCATTCTCACTTTGGTATTCTTCTCGTCCAGGTGGGATAGAGCAGTGTGCAGAGAAATGGCGATTGGAGCATCATTGAATCTGTTCGGTCGGGATGCAAATTATCATAGGCCCAGGGTGGCAGGTAAGTTGGAGCTGATGTGGCCTCTCAAAGCACTTCAAGAAATGACTGGCATTAGCCATTTAGGCAGGTCACCTTTATGTGCTTTGGTACAGTTGTTAAGCAGACTGCTATGCTCTCAAAAAAATGGCTAAAAGGTGGATCATTTAAACAGTGGATAATTTACCTCAGACATGCATGCTCGATATATACTCATTCACCTTCAACAGATCAAAATGACCAGTCTTGACCTCTCTATTAAGCAGCAGTCCACAGTGTATAGTACATGTATTTTTTCCCTTCCTCCATTCAAAGAGAGAGAGAAAGACACAAAAGACAGTGCACATACAGCATACACATACACCACACACACATACACATACACACAGAGAGAGGGAGAGAGATTTTAAAAATGAAGGTGTGGCAGAGAGCTGTGTCTACAAATACCCTGTATTCTGATATTGATTTAATTCCCTCTTGATTCCACCATCATGGATCAACCTGTCGGTTCCAAACGGAACAACATCTACTTTCTTTTTCTGATAGAAATAACCTCATTCTCCTTGATTAGAATACCAACTACTGAGAAGCATGTAAGAAAGGTGTACATTTCCTCAGTCTGAATCGGGTGTGCTGAATACAGTGCTTTCGGAAGTATTCAGACCCCTTGACTAATTCCACATTTGGTTACGTTACAGGCTTATTCTAAAATGTATTACATTGTTGTTATTTTCTCATCAATCTACACACCATACCCCATAATGACAAAGCAAAAACTGTTTTTTATACATTTTTGCGAATGAATAAAATGAAAAAAATAACTGATATTAAATGTACATAAGTATTCAGACCCTTTACTCAGTACTTTGTTCATGCACCTTTGGCAGAGATTACAACCTTGAGTCTTCTTGGGTTTGACGCTACAAGCTTGGCACACCTGTATTTGGGGAGTTTCTCCCATTCTTCTCTGCAGATCCTCTCAAGTTTTGTCATGTTGGATGGGGAGCATTGCTGCACAGCTATTTTCAGGTCTCTCCAGAGATGTTCGATCGGGTTCAAGTCTGGGCTCTGGCTGGGCCACTCAAGGACATTCAGAGACTTGTCCCTGAAGCCACTCCTGTTCTTGGCTGTGTTCATAGAGTTGTTGTCCTGTTGGAAAGTAAACCTTCGCCGCAGTCTGAGGTCCTGACGGCACTGGAGCAGGTTTTCATCAAGGATCTCTCTGTACTTTGCCTCGATCCTGACTAGTCTCCCAGTCCCTGCTGCTGAAAAACATCCCCAAAGCATGATGCTGCCACTACCATGCTTCACCATAGGGATGGTGCCAGGTTTCCTCCAGACATGACACTGCATCCAGACCAAAGAGTTCAATCTTGTTTTCATCAGACCAGAGAATCTTGTTTCTCACGGTCTGAGAGTCTTTAGTTGCCTTTTGGAGTGGGCTGTCATGCACTTTTTACTGAGGAGGGACTTCATCTGGCCACTCTACCATAAACAGATGAACTCTAGAGCTCTGTCAGAGTGCCCATCGGGTCCTTGGTCACCACCCTCACCAAGACCCTTCTCACCTGATTGCTCAGTTGGGCTGGGCTGCCACCTCTAGGAAGAGTCTTAGTGGTTGCAAACTTCTTCCATTTAAGAATGATGTAGGCCACTGTGTTCTTGGGGACCTTCAATGATGCAGAAATAATTTGGTACCCTTCCCCAGATCTGTGCCTCGACACAATCCTGTCTCGGAGCTCTACAGACAATTCCTTCGACCTCACGGCTTGGTTTTTCCTCTGACATGCAACTGTCAACTGTGGGACCTTATATAGTGGTGTGCCTTTCCAAATCATGTCCAATCAATTGAAGTTATCACATGTGGACTCCAATCGAGTTGTAGAAACATCTCAAGGATGATCAAGTCTGATAGGACTGATAGGAAGGATGATTCAAGTCTCATATCAAAGGGTCTGACTACTTATGCAAATAAGGTATTTCTAAAAAAGCGGTTTTTGCTTTGTCATTAAGGGGTACTGTGTGTAGATTGCTGAGGATATTGTTTTATTTAAAACCTCTTAAGGCCTTCGGGGGGAGTGTTCGGAAGTTTGGATGAATGACGTGCCCAAAGTAAACTGCCTGTTACTGAGGCCCAGAAGCTAGGATATGCACGTAGCATTGGATAGAAAACACTCTGGAGGTTCTAAAACTGTTTAAATAATGTCTGTGAGTATAACAGAACTGATATGGCAGGCGAAAACCCGAGGAAAATCCATCCGGAAAATTTGTTTTTGAGGTCACAGACCATTTCAATGCTAGCCTATGGGAAAAACAAATAGATAGGACCCAGATTGCAGTCCTTATATCATTTATYTAGATATTAGTGTACCTGAGGATTAATTMGAAATGTCGTTTGACTTGTTTGGATAAACTTTACCGTTAACTTTTTGGATTCGTTTGTATGCATGTTGAACGAGTGGATTACTGAAATCAATGGTGCAAACTAAACAAACTTTTTTGGATGTAAAGAGGGACTTTATCGAACAGAAGGACAATTCATTGTGTAGCTGGGACCCTTGGGATTGCAAACAGAGGAAGATCTTCAAAGTTAAGTCAATTATTTTATCGCTATTTGGGATTTTGTGACGCCTGTGCTGGTTTGAAAAAGTATTTTGATGTGGGGCGCTGTCCTCAGATAATTGCATGGTATGCTTTCGCCGTAAAGCCTTTTTGAAATCCGACAACGCGGTTGGATTAACAAGAACAAGAAGTAAAGCTTTTAAACGATGTAAGACATTTGTATTTTCATGAATGTTTAATATTACAATTTTTGTATTTTGAATTTTGCGCTCGGTGCAATTTCACCAGATGTTGTTGTAGCGGAACGCTAGCGGGACACCGATCCCAATTAATCAATTTTAGAACAAGGCTGTAAACTAACAAAATGTGGAAAAAGTAAAGGAGTCTGAATCCTTTCCGTTGGCACTGTATGTCACCATTACACATGCATCCAGAGAATTCAATGTTTCAATATGCTTMATCTTTGGGTGTGTTGTTTTGTTAGGGGAGTAATACCCAACGAAACAAATCATTTGATTGCTCCTGTCGAACTACAACGCATAATTGCAATAGGGAGTCAGACAGACATATCTACTCTTTACTCTCCCCTCCTGTAATACTAGTTGGGAATACTGTCTATCTCCTTCCATAACTGGAATAGAGGGAATCCTTCTAAACATCTGTCAGCACAGCTGGTTTCTTCATTGAGGGCCTTGTGTGATGAGCAATTCACATGGGACCCCAGTCTAAGGAGATGCATTGTTAGGTAGAAAGGATGTTGATGTAGGCACAATATCCAGACAGACACATTATAATTTGTGCCATCCCATCAGTCAAGTGGCCAGGACCATGAGCTCGACAATGATCTCTTTATTCAAATAACGTTTGCTACATTACCCAAGAATGCAGAGGAGATACAAATCATGCTGAGGTGAAATCATACATCTAAATCTATCTGAACACTAACCATCTATCATAACATGATTCTGTTGCTGGAATCTGGTCTAGTAGTAGCACTGCCAACTCCAGACTAGATATGCACCTTGCGGCGGGGGCTCAAGCCCTGTCTCAGGCACTCTGTCTGTAACCACACTACTGAAGGGCCACGGCTGTCTATTCCCACTCTCCGATCATAAACAATAACATTCCAAATGATCCAGTCTCATATGTTGATTATACTAGGATTAAATCAACATCTTCAGGTTGGTGGTGTAGTCTGAGTTCAGTTCTCAATCCTGAGGGGACAGTATAAGGCATCGTGTGTGACCTCAAGTTTATGGGGTTTGCTGTAAGTTTCCAAGATGTATTTTCTTCAAAGGCACTGAACTGTCATTAACATGAGCCATTCCCCGTATAATTCAGGAACATTGCAGCAGCGAGTATATGATACATGGATTTTAGACACACACTATCTCGGTTGAACACCAATAAAATAATTCATGAAGTGAATTAACATTTATTTCAATCTCTGATCCGGGTCAGAATTTATATCCGAAAGGCAAGGGAAAGATTAAAATTTCAACAATTCCGGATTCTTATATGCTTAACCCCAGTAAACGGATACACTTATAGTAGCATTATCTTCAGGACTTACCAATATGCCTGTTATTCAAACTACTTTGTTTCTACTGCATTGTCCTGCCCCTTCTTAAGCATGAAAAGTACATTCTATTCTATTGTAGTGTGCAAGGCTGTGTGTGCAGGGCTGTGATTGAAGACATTGTTCTGCGTAGGGTGCTGTCTTTCAGATTGGACATTGAATGGGTTTCCTGACTCTCTGTGGTCACTAAAGATTCCATGGCACTTATTGTAAGAGTAAGGGTGTTAACCCCAGTGTCCTGGCTAAATTCCCAATCTGGCCACCTAATATCATCCCCAGCTTCCAATTGGCTCATTCATCTCCCCTGTAACTATTCCCCAGATCATTGCTGTAAATGAGATAGTGTTCTCAGTCAACTTACCTAATAAAATAGGTGTTAAATAAAAATCTACACAGCATTACAATCTCAGAGCCACCCATCCAGCAGTGTATGTACCTATCTTTATACAAAAGGTGGGTCTAACCCTGAATTCTGATTGGTTAAAACCACATTCCAGCCGGTGTCTATTGCACAAGTTACCACCGGCTAAATCTGTGATGTTAAAATGCCTATTTACTCTGTTCCATCTGACTGTGCAATCCACTGTCTCATCAGCCCAGCCAAGCAATTTATAAACTTGATTTCCAATATAAAAATCATGTTGTCACGTTCGCTGGAATAATTATCGGACCAAACTGCAGCGCGATATGGTTTCCACATAATATTTATTTGAAAACGCACAAAAAGAAACAAAATAAAACACTGGTGGAAAAAATGCTACTTAGATATGATCCCCAATTAGAGACAACAATAGCCAGCTGCCTCTAATTGGGAATCATACCAAACACCAACATACAAAAACTCAACTAGAACCCCACATAGAAAATAATAATTAGAAAATCCCCCAGTCACGCCCTGACCTACTATACCATAGAAAAAGAAAGGCACTCTATGGTCAGGACGTGACAGTACCCCCCCCCCAAAGGTGCAGACTCCGGCCGCAAAACCTGAAACAAATGGGGAGGGTGGGGGGTTGATTAGTGTTGGTTGCGGCTCTGGTGCAGGTCGTAGCCCCCTCTCAGCTCGCGGATCCACCAGCATCGGTTGCGGCTCTGGTGCAGGACGAAGAACCCGCTCATCCTGCGGATCCGCCAGCATCGGAGGCGGCTCTGGTGCGGGACGAAGAACCCGCTCAACTCGCGGATCCACCATCTTTGGTGGCGGCTCTGGGGCGGGCCGAAGAACCTGCTCATCCCATGGATCCAGCCATCGACCCGGGCTGAACACAGTCCCTGGACTGGACCTCGGTATCAAGGAAGGCTCCTGCCATGGAGCGGGACTGGACACCAGATCTGGACTGGACATCAATGCAGAGGAAGGCTCCTGCCATGGAGCAGGACTGGACGCCGTATCTGGACTGAGCACCGGCTCAGGAGAAGGCTCCGGCCATGGAGCTGGACCGGACGCCGTGCCTGGACTGGGCATCGGCGCAGGGGAAGGCTCCCGCCATGGAGCGGGACTGGACGCTGTGCCTGGACTGGGCACCAAAGCAGAAGAAGACTCTGACCTTGGAGCTGGACTGGACGCCGTGCTTAGACTGGGCATCGGCGCAGGGGAAGGCTCCGGCCATGGAGCTTGATGTTCCGGACCATGGACCGTCGCAGGAGGTTCCGGACCGTGGACCGTCGCAGGAGGTTCCAGACCGTGGACCCTTGTTGGAGGTTCCGGACTGTGAAACGTCGCTGGAAGCTCTGGACTCTGAACCGTCATCGGAAGCTCTGGACTGGGGACCGTCGCCGGATGCTCTGGACTGGGGAACGTCGCCTGATGCTCTGGACTGGGGACCGTCGCCTGAAGCGCTGGATTGGGGAGGCCACTGGAGGCCTGATGCGTGGGGCCGGCACAAGTGGCACCGGACTGGTGACACGCACCTCAGGGCGAGTGCGAGGAGCAGGCACAGGGACGGCACCGGACTGGGAAGGCGCACTGAGGGAGAGTGCGAAGAGCAGGCACAGGACGTACCGGACTGGAAGGCGCACGTTGAGGGAGAGTGCGAGGAGCAGGCACAGACGTTACCAGACTGGGGACAGCACTTCAGGGAGAGTGCAGGGAGCAGGCACAGGACGTACTTGACTGGGAAGGCGCAGTTCAGGAGAGTGCGAGGAGCAGGCACAGGATGTACCTGACTGCGAAGCGCACTTGAGGGAGAGTGCGAAGAGCAGGCACAGGACGTACCGGACTGGGAAGGCGCAGTTGAGGGAGAGTGCGAGGAGCAGGCACAGGACGTACCAGACTGGGGACATGCACTTCAGGGAGAGTGCGAGGAGCAGGCACAGGACGAACCGGACTGGGGACACGCACTTCAGGGAGAGTGCGAGGAGAAGACACATGACGTACCGGACTGGAGAGGCGCACTTGGGCCAGAAGCGTGGAACCGGCACAGGTTGCACCAGACTGCTAACCGGATCCTCTGGTAGGATGTTGAGCAGTTGCACAACATCTCTCTCATCTCACTCTCTCCCAACTTCGCCATTGCCTCCCTGACAGTATCTGGCTATTCCCTCTGCTCAGCCGCCAGCTCCATGTGCCCCCCCCCCCCCCAAAAAACTTGAGGTTGTCCTTGGACTTTCTGTAGCCGCGAACCCTGTCGTTGTCGCTGTCCTCCATAATCTCCTTCCGTCTGTCGCCAAGGAAGGGTTTTGCATCTCCCCCTCACTTCTTCCCATGTCCAGAAATCCTCTCCTCTTTGGGCACGCTGCTTGGTCCTGGTTTGATGGGATATTCTGTCACGTTCGCTGGAATAATTATCGGACCAAACTGCAGCGCGATATGGTTTCCACATAATATTTATTTGAAAATGCACAAAACAACAAAGAAAGAACGAAACAATGAACCGTGACTACAGAGGTGCTATGTGCACTAACTCAAAACAATATCCCATAAAACACAGGTGGAAAAAATGCTACTTAAATATGATCCCCAATTAGAGACAACGATAGCCAGCTGCCTCTAATTGKGAATCATACAAAACACCAACAAAGAAAAACTCAACTAGAACCCCACATAGAAAATAATTAGAAAACCCCCCAGTCACGCCCTGACCTACTACACAATAGAAAAACAAAGGCTTCTATGGTCAGGACGTGACACATGTAGACATTATCTCACATTTCTTTTAAACCAACGTTTCGTTGTCAGTACATACATTGTATAATGCCTAGAGAAATGTAACATGAAATGCAAGAGAGAACTCCAACTTCTTTTTGAAAATATATCCAAAACTACCATGAGTATCTACTGAAGGTCTGCAGAATATATGAAAAAAAGTGAGTAAATACAGTGACATATGCTTGCTGGTATCGGTATAGGCCTTAATGAGTATGAATGTAGACCTTAAAATCAATCAAGTCATTTGTTTGAACCCACCGTTATGATCCAATATGGTCGTCCATATGATCAATTAATTGAATCAAATGTCACCTTGATCAATGCTATTTCTGTAGCACTGAACGAAAGCTTCACTTGATTAAATGCATTTATTTTCATTATATTGATGCAAGGTTTTTCCTGAGTGAAAAGTATGTTCCTTTTCAAAGTATCCTAATTTTACAGAGCATCACAACATGTTATTGATTAACATTCATGTTCTATTTCCATCTTTAAAAACCCTCCTTAAAGCTTTCTTTAAACAGTGAAGAATTCGATGGATGAGGAAGGCAAGGAGGCAAAATAATCAGAGGTGGGGTTTGAACCCATAACCATCACAGTGGCAAATGTGTGCTTACTGCTGGGAGTGTTACCACTGGACCAGCCAAGCCCCACCTTGAAAATTCCTTGAGCCTCAAAACAATGCAATACTTCAACTTGACTGAGTGAAGGGACATCATAGAGCTGAGGTAGCATTGCTATATGAGCACATAGTATTGAGTCACCTACATCGTATAAATGGCTCATTGTTAGTCCAAATTATTTAATTGGTTCATAACAGGATAACTCATACATTTTCAAATAAAAGGTCAGATGATTCATATCTCGCCATGTCTCACACAAGAGGACTACTAGTCATTGACCTGCTGGCCTATTCACTCCTTCATTGGAAGCAATTTCCAAATGCCTGAAGGTACCATGTTGATCTGTACAAACAATAGTACGCAAGTATAAACACCATGGGACCACGCAGCCGTCATACCGCTCAGGAAGGAGACGTGTTCTGTCTCCTAGAGATGAACGTAATTTGGTGCGAAACGTGCAAATCAATCCAAGAACAACAGCAAAGGACCTTGTGAAGGTGATGGAAACAGGTACAAAAGTATATATATCCACAGTAAAACGAGTCGTATATCGACATAACCTGAAAGCCCGCTCAGCAAGGAAGAAGCCACTGCTCCAAAACCGCCATAAAAAGCCAGACTATGGTTTGCAACTGCACATGGGGACAAAAATCGTACTTTTTGGAGAAATGTCCTCTGGTCTGATGAAACCAAAATAGAACTGTTTGGCCTTAATGACCATCGTTATGTTTGGAGGAAAAAGGGGGAGGCTTGCAAGCCAAAGAACACCATAACAACCGTGAAGCACGGGGGTGGCAGCATCATGTTGTGGGGGTTGCTTTGCTGAAGGAGGGACTGGTGCACTTCACAAAATAGATGGTATCATGAGGGAGGAAAATTATGTGGAAAAATTGAAGCAACATCTCAAGACATGAAGCTTGGTCGCAAATGGTCTTCCAAATGGACAATGACCCCAAGCATGCTTCCAAAGTTGTGGCAAAATGGCTTAAGGACAACAAAGTCAAGGTATTGGAGTGGCCATCACAAGGCTCTGACCTCAATCCAATAGAACATTTGTGTGCAGAACTGAAAAAGTGTGTGCAAGCAAGGAGGCCCTACAAACCTGATTCAGTTCCACCAGCTCTGTCAGGAGGAATGGGCCAAAATTCCCCCAACTTATTGTGGGAAGCTTGTGGAAGGCTAACCGAAACGTTTGACCCAAGTTAAACAATTTAAAGGCAATGCTACCAGATACTAATTGAGTGTATGTAAAGCTCTAGCAGGGCAGAAACTTGACAAATTGGCTTGTTGGAAAGGTGGCATCCTATGATGGTGCCACGTTGAAAGTCACTAAGCTTTTCAGTAAGGGTGATCTACTGCCAATGTTTGTCCATGGAGATTGTATGGCTATGTGCTTGACCTTTACACACTCTTGGCATTCTCTCAACCAGCTTCACCTGGAATGCTTTTCCAACAGTCTTGAAGGAGTTCCCACATATATATACACCGCACATCCCATTCCCACTTCAAATTAGTGGGTTCAGCTATTTCAGCCACACCTGTCAGCAACGTGTGTGGCTAAAATAGCTGAACCCACTAATATGAAGTGGGAATGGGATGTGTGGTGTATATATATGTGGGAACTCCTTCAAGACTGTTGGAAAAGCATTCCAGGTGAAGCTGGTTGAGAGAATGCCAAGAGTGTGTAAAGGTGTCATCAAGGCAAAGGGTGGCTACTTTATGGAATCTCAAATATAAAAAATACATGTTTTGGATACTACATGATTCCATAGTTTTGATGTCTTCACTATTATTCTACAATGTAGAAAATAGTAAAAATAAAGAAAAACTCTTGAATGAGTAGGTGTGTCCAAACCTTTGACTGATACTGTATATGACGTATTTATACTTGCAATTTATACTGAACGTATTCAGACCCCTTGACTTTTTCTACATTCTTACAGCCTTATTCCTAAATGTATTAAAATGTTTTCCCCCACATCAATCTCCATACAATACCCCATAATGACAAAGCAAAAACWGTTTTTTAGACATTTTTGCACATTTATAAAAAATAAAAAAAATGAAATATCACATTTACCTAAGTATTCAGACCCTTTACTCAGTACATTGTTGAAGCCCCCTTTGCCAGCGATTGCAACCTCGAGTCTTCTTGGGTATGACGCTACAAGCTTGACACACCTGTATTTGGGGAGTTTCTCCCATTCTTCTCTGCAGATCCTCTCAAGCTCGGTCAGGTTGGATGGGGAGAGTTGCTGCACAGCTATTTTCAGGTCTCTCCAGAGATGTTCGATCGGGTTCAAGTCCTGTCTCTGGCTGGGCCACTCAAGGACATTCAGAGACTTGTCCCGAAGCCACTCCTGCGTTTTCTTGGCTGTGCTTATGCTCGTTGTCCTGTCTGAGGTCCTGAGTGATCTGGAGCAGTGTCACGTTCTGACCTTAGTTCTTTGGTATTTTCTTTGTTTTAGTATGGTCAGGGCGTGAGTTGGGTGGTTTATCTATGTTTTGTGTTTCTATGTTGTGTTTTTCGTTTGGCCTGATATGGTTCTCAATCAGAGGCAGGTGTTAGTCATTGTCTCTGATTGGGAACCATATTTAGGTAGCCTGTTTTCTTTTGTGTTTTGTGGGTGGTTGTCTTCCGTGTCAGTGTTTGTTCACGGGACTGTTTCGGTTTTCTTATCTATGCACTTTGTTATTTTTGTATTGTTGTCGTGTTCAGTATTATTAAATAATATGGACACTTACCACGCTGCGCATTGGTCTGACATTTCTTACTCCTCGTCAGATGAGGAGGACGAATTCCGTTACAAGCAGGTTTTCATCAAAGATCTCTCTGTACTGCTCCATTCATCTTTCCCTCGATTCTGACTGGTCTATCAGTCCATGACGCTGAAAAACCTCCCTATGGCATGATGCTGCCACCCCCCTGCTTCACCGTAGGGATGGTGCCAGGTTTCCTGCAGTCATGACGTTTGGCATTCAGGCCAAAGAGTTCAATCTTGGTTTAATCAGACCAGAGAATCTTCTTTCTCATGGTCTGAGTCCTTTCGGTGCTTTTTGGCAAACTCCAAGCGGGCTGTCATATTCCTTTTCCTGAGGAGTGACTTCAGTCTGGCCACTCTGCCATAAAAGCCTGATTAGTGGAGTGCTGCAGAGATCGTTGTCCTTGTGGTGGAATTATTGTAATCAAAATGAGAGACTTTTAGATTTCTTTAAAACAATCAAACTTTATTATTTAATTACTGCGGTAATGGAGCTGGTTGGTAACCACCCCTGGAAGTGATCACTGAGAACTCAATAAGCTGGTTTGAGCCACAGCATTTTATAGCAAAGTCCATCCGCCTTCAGTCTACATAACACACAACAGATGTATGGAATGGGTCACAAGGTTAAGATTTGTATGAAAGATACTTATAATTCACAGTATCTGCTGTTTCAACAGTTTTCATTGTGTAGACCAGTGTCTGGCCCCCCAACTCCATACTGGAGTCATGTCTCCCTGGTACCGTATAGAACAGAAAAATTAACTCATGCTCTGGAAGGCGGTATCCCCAAAGACATCGTAAATCTCCTGTCAGTGTTATCTCCCAGAGGCCCACTTTCAGTTCACACAGACACAATAGAGAGTTATAAGAACCCACTATTCTGTTGCATAAAACAACCAGTTGATGCAATAAAAGTATTATAACATAGGCTTGTAATTTCCACCACATCCTTCTGGAAGGTTCTCCCATCTCCACAGAGGAACTCTGGAGCTTTATTGGAGTAACCATCGGGTTCTTGGTCACCTCCCTGACCAAGGCCCTTCTCCCCTATTGATCAGTTTGGCCTGGGTGGCCAGGTCTAGGAAGAGTCTTGGTGATTTCTAACATCTTCCATTTGAGAATGATGGATGCCACTGTTCATGGGGACCTTCAATGCTGCAGAAATGTTTTGGTACCCTTCCCCAGAACTGTGCCTCGACACTTTCCGTTCTCAGAGCTCTACGAACCTCTAGGATTTTAGCTGTGCTTGTAGCTTTATTCCATTTATTTTCATCCTAAAAAACTCCCTAGTACTTGGCGATGACAAGCATACACATAACATGATGCAGCCACCACCATGCTTGAAAATATGAAGAGTGATAATCAGTGATGTGTTCCGTTGGATTTGCCCTAAACATAACACTTTGTATTCAGGATATAAAGTTAATTGCTTTGCCTTAGTGCCTTGTTGCAAACAGGATGCATGCTTTGGAATATTTTTGTTCAGTACAGGCATCCTTCTTTTCGCTCTGTCATTTATGTTATTATTGTGGAGTAACTACAATGTTGTTAATCCATTATTAGTTTTCTTCTATGACAGCCATTCAACTCTGTAACTGTTTTAAAGTTACCACTGGACTCATGGTGAAATCCCTGAGCAGTTTCCTATCTCACCGGTAACTGAGTTAGGAAGGACACCTGTATCTTTGTAGTGACTGGATGTATTGATACAACATTCAAAGGGATATTCAATATCTGCTTTTTTATTTTTACCCAACTACCAATAGGTCCCCTTTTTGGCATGGGAAAACCTCTGTGGTCTTTCTGGTTGAATCTGTGTTTGAAATCCATTGCTCGATTGAGGGAACTTATAGATGATTGTATGTGTGGGGTACTGGAATGAGGTAGTCATTCAAAAATCATGTTAAACACTATTACTGCACACAGTGAGTCCATGTAACTTATTATGTGACTTGTAAAAAAGGGGCACTACGCAGAAATCGCTCCCCTATTTCCTGTTAGCAAAAATTCTAATAGTTTGCCTAATTTCAGTTTATGTGTAGAGACTGTAGAGAATCATTTTAATTTATCATCTAAACCGCTGTGAAAATAATTTTCCATATGCCAAAATATTGTATTTTCAGCTGTTTGAAGCTGGTGTACAAAACGCAACTTAAAACCTCTTGGAGCACGGATCCCTTTAACGGGATCATTTTCGTAAACAACCGCTGAATTGCAGAGCGCCAAATTCAAAAGAAATGACTAAAAATATTTATTTTCATGAAATCACAAGTGAAATATACCAAAACACAGCTTAGCTTGTTGTTAATCCACCTGCGAAAGCAATCCAAGCGTTTGTGAGTTTATCGATCACTAGACAAAACATTAATAACAGCTAGCAGCAATGTAGATTGGTCACGAAAGTCAGAAAAGCAATAAAATGAATCGCTTACCTTTGATGATCTTCGGATGTTTGCACTCACAAGACTCCCAATTACACAATAAATGTTCCTTTTGTTCGATAAATATTATTTTTATATCCAAAAACCTCCATTTGGTTGGTGCGTTATGTTCAGAAATCAACAGGCTCTAGCGGTCATGAAGGGCAGACAAATTCCAAATAGTATCCGTAAAGTTCGTAGAAACATGTCAAATGTTTCTTATAATCAATCCTCAGGTTGTTTTTAACATAAATAATCGATAATATTTCAAACGGACGGTAAACTATTCAATAAAATCGATAAAGAAAATGTCGAGCTACAACTTCCTTACGAATAAACTAATCGAAGGACATTCAGCAGCTATCCACTGACACGTTTTGATAAATCTCGCTMATTTTTCAGAATAAAAGCTTGAAACTATGTCTAAAGACTGTTCACACCCTGRGGAAGCCATAGGAAAAGGAATCTGGTTGATATCCCTTTAAATGAAGGAAAGGCAGGCAATGGAACAGGGATTTTTCAAAATAAGAGGCACTTCCGGGTTGGATTTCCTCAGGTTTTTGCCTGCAAAATCAGTTCTGTTATACTCACAGACAATATTTTGACAGTTTTGGAAACTTTAGAGTGTTTTCTATCATAATCTATCAATTATATGCATATTCTAGCATCTGGGCCTGAGAAATAGGCAGCTTACATTGGGAACGTTATTTTTTCCAAACATAAAAATTCTGCCCCCTAGCTTCAAGAGGTTTTAAGAACGGGAAGCATAGAATTAACGCACACAGTGCAGTTTTACCTCTTCTTAGACTTGCTTTCAATGCAAATAACTGATCTTTATCTCATATTTCTATGTGAATTTGGTCAGGTAGCCTAAAAAGTTATATACTGCAGCTTTAAGCTATTTTACTCCTGAACGTATTTAGGCTTACCAAAACAAATGGGTTGAATATGGGTTGAATATTATTTACTAAAAACATTTCAGCTTTTCATTTTTAATGAATTTGTAAAAATATCTAAAAACACAATTCCACTTTGACATTATGGGGCACACAACATCTCAATTTAATCAATGTTAAATTCAGGCTGTAACAAAGCAAAATGTGTAAAAAGTCAGGGGTGTGAATATTTTCTGAAAGCACATAGGATGAGCCATGACTAGAATACAGTGTATACATATGAAGTGGGTAAAACAGCATGTAATCATTATTAAAGGGACCAGCGTTCTATGACTCTAGGACAGCATTCTTTAAGGTGCAGGGTAGAGTACCGGGTGGTAGCCAGCCAGTAGGCAGCCAGAACAGTGACTAAGGTTCAGGGTAGGGTACTGGGCGGGGGCTGGCTAGTGATGACTGTTTTACAGTCTGATGGCCTGGAGATAGAAGCTGTTTCTCAGTCTCTCGGTCCCAGCCTTGATGCACCTGTACTGTTTCCGACTTCTAGATGGCAGCATGGTGAACAGGCCGTTGCTCTGGTGCATGGCCACACAGTCATGGGTGAACAGGGAGGACAGGAGGAGGCTTTCCTATATCTCTATTTCAGGGCATCAAATACCATTTTGGAATTGGGAAAAATCTTCACATGAAACTAACAATACTAAGAATATGAATAAACTTCATGGTTAGTCTGAAAAAACTATCCAACGGTAATTGGGAAGTTGGACAATTATCTACAATTCCTTGTGTTATTGGTCAGTATTAGTTAGGCAATGCTGGATACATTTCGCGTTACACACACCAAGTGGGCACTAATGACTCCACAAAATGTCATCTAATTGAGCGGGGGAAACGAGGACGGTTTGGAGCAGCTTAGACGGATGGCGCTGATTTTCTAATATCTTCATGCATTAATTCGTCAGGGACATTATTCACCCCTTTATAAGAGGTTACATAGTTATGAGAAATTTCTCATGTGATTAAACTTTCCATTATGCACGAGACAGAGTCTCTTTTATTATAGAAATTCCCAAATATACCCTATCACCCGCCGGTTCATATGAAATTTCCAACAAAATGGCAGCAGCCCTCCATTAAAACTTTGTTTGATTAGACAAGAGTGTAATCTTGGCGCAAGGTAAAGAGAAGATCCACTTCATTCCGTCTGAGCACACTGTAATTATTCACAAAACCACGCCATTCTACAGGAGAATAAGGATGAGGGGTAGAAGAAGAGGATGAGAAGAAGAGGGAGAAGGATGAGAGGGAAAACACAGTGCAGACGAACCGAAACATAGCAGCTTCCACTGATTAATCCTATGAAATATTTCCCCAGCACATTTGAAAAAGTGTATGATATGATGTCTTGCCCACTACATATCTCAGAAGGGAGAGAGAGAGGGGGGTTAAGAGAGAGAGGGAGAGAGATATTTTGAGAGAGGGAGATAAAGAAAAAGAGGGAGAGAGAGAGAGAGAGAGGAGGGGGACGAAGAGAGAGAGGGAGAGGAAAAAGACATGAAGAGCGGGAGAGAGAAAGAAAAAGAGAGCGGGAGAGAGAGAGACAGAGAGGGAAGAAGAGGGAGAGGAGAGAGAGATATGGAGAGAGAAAGAAAAAGAGAGGGATATATAGAGAGAAAGAAAAAAGAAGAGGGATAGAGAGAGAGGGGGGGTGAAGAGGGAGAGGGATAGGAGAGAGTGATATGGAGAGGGAGAGAGAAAGAAAAAGGGAGCGGGAGAGAGAGTAAGAGACTACACAGGTCAGCAAACCCTGCAGCAACATCCAGGCAGACCTAATGGAGATAGCATGTAGAGCACCAATCCATCCAAACAGCAACACTTGCATACTTGATTGGCTTACTCCAGTATCCGGTGAAATATTGCATGCCTTTTTACCTCCTTGGGCTTGGGCTGTTGAAAATCGATGTGAAAGGCACTACGCAGATAGACGCTTCCTGCCTGTAATCACTTCCAAATGCTTGAGAGCCTCTGTATTAATTCTCTGACCATTAGAACTGGGTTTAAATAGTACCTGTTTTCTTTCGAATACTTTGAACGTTGGATTGTGCATAATTGAAGTACCAGGTGGGCGGGGCTTGCACCTTTGGGACTATTCCATTGGTTCCATTGCACGAGGCAAGCTCGATCAAGCACGGCTAAAGTATTTGAAAGGACACAGAAACACTCTTTTATCCCAGGTCTGGTGACCATGTAGTATCCCTTTCCTGCAGTCAAACGACCAAATCACCATCTAGGGCCTCATGGGTGGAATGTTATTCATAATCAATTAACATTTTTTCAAAAAACCTTCTGAAAATCTGTTGTTTCTATGTCAAACAGTTTTGCTATATTTCAGTCTTCCGTTTTTGATTTGTATATAAAGTCTAATATTGGGATGTAAACTCAACATTGAATACATTTCAACTCTATATTTGAGCATGTTACAGGTCTCTTACTTGTTTGAGCCCATGATCATGTGTGTGAGGTCTACACTTTTGTTTCAAAGTAGATTTGTTTAAGACTACCAAGAAACACTGTAATACTGTATGTGACACTGATTTAGCCCACTGCAGTACAAGGTTGTTTAAGGCTACAAAGATCCCTCCAGAAAAAGTTTTTTCCTTATTCAAGGTATCTTGGTGGTTTAAAATTGCTTCTCCTGGTGCAATGACTCAGATTTAAAGGAGAGTAAACCACAGTGTGCAGGATGGATTCAGGAAAAGGTTGTTAGTTTTCTGAGCAGTCGTCGGTGGCCTGGGGGGATAATGCAATTTCAGCTAAATGGGGAAAACAGAGTTTTACTCTGCCACTCTGACCTTCCCATACTCTCATTGAGAAACAAACAAAGCATTTTGACAGCCTCCATCCAAATGACAAGCTCTCGCTCTTAATGTCGAGCGATGCACTTTGAAATTCTGGGCACAGCACATTAACGGGTAACTACCTTAATAAAACAAGCCATCAACGACGTCAGCATCCCAATGCTCAATGAATGAGTCATTTTAGGAAAGGCTCCTTTTGTATTTTTCTCAGCAAGTAGCAAGTCAAAGTGTGTAAATAGTATTTGTGTTGTCTCTTGGTGTCTTTCCTATAAACAGTATAACTCTTATTTTTTATTTTGAATTGAATGCCATATTTTATGTTGTTCTTGTCTATCATTGTTCTGTACTTTTGTCATATATTGTACATTTTATGTGGACCCCAGGATGAGTAGTTGCTGCATGTGCAGTAGCTAATGGGGATCTTAATAAACTAAAATAAAGTTATTTCTTCTCAAATCTCCCTTTATTGTCTGATGTATGATCACACAAGTTAGATGGACCCACCTCTCCGACAGCAAAGCTGATCGTGAAGAGGGCAGCTGGTTCGACTGGTGTGACTGCCAACGATGGCCACTGAGCACAAGTGACAGTGGCACAACCTGGGGAGCAGATGCGTGATGCCATCCGATGCCACCCTGATGCCAACCAATGCCACCCTGATGCCAACCAATTTCACCCTGATGACAACCAATGCCACCCTGGTGCCAACCAATGCCACCCAGATGCCAACCAATGCCACCATGATGCCAACTGATGCCACCCTGATGCCAACCAATGCCACCCTGATGCCAACCGATGCCAAACTGACACGTGTCAAGGAATCTTTTCAAAACACCTCTTTCTACAGTTTGCACTTCTTCAGCAAAACACAGCATAATATTGATTATTTCCCTTATTTTCTTAAGCTTTGCTTCGACCTTCCGGCGCCGAAAAGAGATGGCCGCCTCGCTTCGTGTTCCTTGGAAAATATGCAGTATTTTGCTTTTTTACGTGTTATTTCTTACATCGGTACCCCGAGGATATCTTAGGTTTCATTACATACAGTCGGGAGGAACTACTGAATATACGATTAACGTCAACTCATCATCGTTCCTACCAGGAATATGACTTTCCCGAAACGGATCCAGCGTTTTGCCTTCCACCCAATACAATGGATCTGATCCCAGCCGGCGACCCTGTGCGACGCCGAAAAAGGGGAAAACGAGGCGTCTCGGTCAGCTTCGGAGACGGGCAACATCGCGCTCCACTCCCAGCATACTCTCGCCAATGTCCAGTCTCTTGACAATAAGGTTGATGAAATCCGAGCACGGTAGCATTCCAGAGAGACATCAGGGATTGCAACGTGCTCTGCTTCACGGAAGCCTGGCTAACTCAAGGGACGCTAACGGAGTGTGCAGCCACTGGTTTCTTCATGCATCGCGCCGACAGAAACAAACATCTTTCCGGTAAGAAGAGGGGCGGGGGTATGCCTTATGATTAACGAGAATAATGTTGATCATCATAACAACACACAAAACTCAAGTCGTTCTGTTACCTGATCTAGACTCCTCACAATCAAATGTCGACCGCATATCTACAAGAATTCTCGTCAATCATAATCACAGCCGTAACATTCCCCCCCAAGCAGACACATCGATGCCCTGAACGAACTTTTTCTGACTCTTTGTAAACTGGAAACCACACACCCTAGGCTGCATTCATCGTAGCTGGGGATTTTAACAAGGCTAATCTAAAAACAAAACTCCCTAAATTCTCATCAGCATATCGATTGTGCTACCAGGCTGGAAAAAACCACTAGACATTGTTATAACTAATTTCCGCGACGCTTATAAGCCTCCCCCGCCCCCCTTTCGAAAAGCTGACCACGACTCCATTTTGTTGATCCAGCTACAAACAGAAACTCAACAACAAGCTCTCCCGCTCAGGTCTGTTCAACGCTGGTCCGACAATCTGAATCCACGCTTCAAGACTGCTTCGATCACGCGGATTGGAAATGTTCCGCATCCGCCAACAACAATATTGACGAATATGCTGATTCGGTGAGCGAGTTCATTAGGAAGTGCATTGACGATGTCGTACCCACAGCAACGATAAAAACATTCCCAAACCAGAAACCGTGGATTGACGGCAGCATTCGCGTGAAACTGAAAGCGCGAACCACTGCTTTTAACCAGGGCAAGGTGACCGGAAGCATGACGCAATACAAACAGTGTAGCTATTCTCTTTCGCGCTAATTTTATGATCACGAGTCAATTGCAGTAGCAGGCTAACAGTCTTCACGACCATCGTCCAATGCCCACTTCCCATGAAAATCAACCGATCCCAAATCGAGTCGCAACTCCAATCAAACAGCTCCAAAGAACCATCCCCAAGAATAATTCGTCAAGAAGTAATGTTGCAGTTCTTAAACCCATGTCAATCACGCGGCAAAACTAATACAAAAGAATAAATTCACCCATGCCGCCCACCGTCAGAAGCCAAGACCAGATGTCTATGCCTCATCCTATTACAAAAGGACGTGATTCTTAAAACAAACTTTTTTCCCGCCTACATCGGAAGAGCCGACAATACATTGACGAGACCGCCACTGAGCGACCCGCCGGGAGCCCCGTTGTCTCTGTGACTCAAGTTAACCTTGTTGTCCTGGATGAGTCAACAAATGGGGGATCCTCTGCCTGTCGACTGCGACTATCCACAAGGAGGTGACCGGTAAACACATTTTAAACTGTTAACCGCTCGCAAAGGCCCCCTGCATTTAAGGCCCAGTAACGGCAGTGCTGCGCTCCAGGCCCGCGAAATTTCAACTCGAGAGCGATGCGCAGACCAGCTGGCTGGTGTGTTTACGACATATCAAACAATCCTTATCCCAGTTCTGCGTTCACTCACACATACGCTGTCAAGAGGTGCTCGCGATCTCTAATTTTCTCCTACGGTTATAGCACAACGAAAGTCATAACTGATAGAAGTTAGGTGAGACTTGAGTTTAGATTACCTTGCGTTATAAAATCCCACAGCACCGATGAATTGCAGCCCTCAAAGGGACTAGTCCGTCTGTTCCAGCCTTTCGATAATATGAAGCACTTCAGCTTCCTTAACAATGCATGATTCAGTACTGCCTCTAATCCAAGATGTGCCTGCGTTGGCGTAGAAGTCGAAGACCATATTCACTCTCCAACCGCCTACGTTCGCATGTACACCATCATTGTAACCGCCACTCCTAACCTGTGCGTTATACCGACCATAGTGCTCGCGCATCCAATACATAGATCGCGAGAGTTCTGCAAATAACCCACAGATCTCCGCACATGACAATACCCACCAACTTTAAGCCTCCTATCTGTACAAAGTAGATATTATCTCCTATGAGTGTGGCATCAAGCCTTTCTCATTTAACGATTACAGCTCATGCCATTTTAAAAACACCTAGTACACCCTTCAACTCCATACTTTCATCCACCCACCCGCCGCCCCCTTCCTTCGACCACCCCGACACAGCTAGATGCGAATCTTTGGTCTCCGCTACCCCTGAGGCGCCCGATGACATTGAGAAAACCAGCTGGCCGTTCGCCGCGAGCCCCTCCCACCGTGGTGAATGGTATCAGAGTCCCCTTGATTAGCCCCATGCCTTCCCGTGAAGGGCTGAAGACACAAACGCTATTTTCCGCCACCTTAAGATTCCTCAGAGATCATCCTCTGTGATGCCGTTAACGCCCCACAGGGGTGCCTGCCTATTCCAATCCAAACCCTCTCCCTGTATTTGATCTCAACAGAGGGAGAATCACCCGCGAACAACTGTATCGCGCTGTAGTCTCACTAGCAGACAGCCTGCCAGACACCACTCAAACTAAAGTCCGGCTCTCCGAAAGCGATTCTGAAGCAACACTAACCCACGTGCGGGGCTTATTGTGCCCGTTTTTCCGCCTCACAGATTAGCCAACGCACACAGCGCCTAGAGCTGGCAAGATCATTGTAACTTGCCTACGTGAAGAAGACAAAACTGACCGGCCCCGGAGTTGAATCCCGTTTCCGTGTCAAGTGCGAAAATAATACTAGTCAGACCGATCTCCACACTCATACGTTGACCCGGTCAACATATATGTTTAATTCCAGATATATAACACCTGGAGGACTAGTGATATGGACTGTCTAGGAAACACAGAGGTCACGACACCCCCCTATCCACATCGACGGTCATCAGTATGAGAAGGTGGAAAGTTTTAAGTTCCTCGCGTTACACATCACGGACAAAACTGAATTGTCCACCCACACAGACAGCGTTGTGAAAAGGCTCAGACCGCACTCTTCATCCTACAAAAAGCGAAGGCATAGAAAAGAAACCTGTCTACTGATTTTCAAAGGACAACGAAGCCGTAAGTCGCGACAATATATCGCACTCCAAGATTCGACAGATGCAACAATCGAGAGCATTACACTGATCTGCTGATACAGACCCCTGGTACGCAACTGCTCCAGAACCCACTAACCGGAATCGAATCTCGTCCAAAAAGCCGTTGAAGAATTAAACTGGAAATAATCGGTCATGTTATTCTGAACGCATCACAGGTGGTGCAAGGCACTGACGATAGCCGCTCAGCGACACCTGTAAGTGATAGAACACCACCCGAGTCTGCACTTTTATGAACACATAAAACCGTATTCACACTGTCCAATTTATGAATCAAAACAACCACCCAAGCCCTACGCGTTTCAGCCCCGCTTCCAGTCAGTGGCCAGCCAGTTCGGAGTTGCAATCGCTCATACAGTCATCAACCAGGCATGACCGACGAGACTTAAGAACATACCGTCTTGATCTCATCATATGCCCATCGTAGGCGAAATCTGTGTTAAACAGCCACCTACGTCAATACTGCGATTAGTCGCACTTGGCTGCGCACTAACTACTCAACTCCGATCACCTTTAGTATAATTCTCGTAGATGTAGAATAAGGTATAATTAGCAAGTCCAAGAGAACACGTGCATTGTGTACGTCTATCCCTAGCTCAAGCTTAAGCAATGCCAGCGTGGAGAGTAGCAACATTCGGTTTGAGCGACAACCGCGCAATCCTGTACCTCCCCTTCACCCGTTGCTCATTCCCACAGTATCAACTGATGCTTTCATTATACTGTAACTGCCCCATACGAATTCAGTCAGCTTGCCACCATCCTTAGCCATTTAACATCGCAAGATACTCAGTCCCCTACCACTAGCCACTGTTAAAACTATCCACTTTATGTTACCCATATCAACCCCATACTCCAGGCCCTTTGCCCTGATACGCTACATCGTCGGCGATTCCACATCCTAAACTCTGTGTGACATACCATCCAGACATAAGACGCAAATATTCATGCAATACCTTTAATTTTAAGTTTATTTTAGAATCCCCTCTAACTGCATCTGCCATGCCGTTCTTACCACCACTCATTCATATATCTTTATGTACATATTCTTTATCCCTTTACACTTGTGTGTGTGTGTGTAAGGTAGTAGTGTGGAATTGTTAGGTTAGATTACTGTTGGTTATTACTGCATCGTCGGAACTAGAAGCACAAGCATTTCGCTACACTCGCATTAACATCTGCTAACCATGTGTATGTGACTAATAAAATTTGATTTGATTTGATTTGATTTGACCTAATCTAAAGCATGGCTAAATTGTGAATTATATAAGTAAATCCATATATTTCACTATGGCGTATGAAAAATATAAATCTTGCTGCTCTTCAGTCAACATATTTTGCAAGATAAGCAAGTCTGTGCCTTGAAGAATCTCTGAGTGTTTTGTCAGCGATATGGCAATTAATCTGCATTACTCAGGGTGCAGCAATTTTTCTACATCACCACCAGAATCATCAATTCCTTTTATATTTGATTGAGTAAATAACGCAAATAAATGTGTAGAATAGACAAACTGAATAGGGAAGGAAGAAAGTTGTCGAAGATCAACTACTTGATGGCACATATTCAAAAACGATACCGTTATTGATGTTTACAGTATTTCCAAACCATGCATCGCGCTATCTATATGCAATTTAAGTCAATAATCAAGAGAATACACACTTGTATTGAAGCGATGATATGAACGGATGATGAGTATGAACATTTGAATCGGAAATCCACTATGATAGCTCAATACCGTTAACAAATGTATTAGCGGGGGTCATCACTGATCTATGGAGGAGTAGTAACACATTTAGCACAACATGTTTTATGCACCAATTACACACCAAAGATCAGTGTTGCTCTTAAGACAAATGCCCTCAAGAACCGAAGCAATTAAAGATAAATAAATGCTTTAAGCAAAGCTGAGGCTGTGTGAGAATAAAGAAAACTATCATTATAAAAAGGCAGAAAGGCACAGGAAATGCCCATTAACCATGGAAAGGGATGAGGGACTACAGAACTTAGGTTATTTATTTTYGAGTACACCCAAATATTTGTCCAATTGTCTGTCAATTATTCTTCCAATGTTCTGTACAACTTTTAAAAAATGTACTTCAAAGCGGGTTAAATGTCTTAGTTCCGTTTATTTTTTTATTTTTTTAAAATGTACTATTATTTTTTTTTTAAATGTACTATTATGTAACACTACAGTTGAAAAAAGCTAAGTATTACTTGGCTTTGAAATGCCACTTGTACTGTCCCTTTAAATATACAGTACCAGTCAATAGTTTAGACACRCCTACTCATTCAAGGGTTTATTTTTAATATTTTCTACATTGTAGAATAATAGTGAAGACATCAAAACTATGAAATCATGAAGTAACCCAAAAAAGTTTTAAACAAATCAAAATATATGTTATATTTTAGATTATTCAAAGTAGCCACCCTTTGCCTTGATGACAGCTTTGCACACTCGGCATTCTTTCAAGGAGTTCCCACATATGCTGATCCACTTGTTGGCTGCTTTTCCTTCATTGTCCTGTTGACAAACAAATGAAAGTCCATCTAAGTACAAAGCAGATGGGATGGCGTATCGCTGCAGAATGCTGAGGTAGCCATGCTAGTTAAGTGTGCCTTGAATTCTAAAGAAATCACAGACAGTGTCACCAGCAAAGCACCCACACACCATCACACCTCCTCCTCCATGCTTCACGGTCGGAACCACACATGTGGAGATCATCCGTTCACCTACTCTGAGTCTCAAAAAGGCATGGCGGTTGGAACCAAAATCTCAAATTTGGACTCATCACACCAAAGGACAGATTTCCACTGGTCTGATGTCCATTGCTCATGTTTCTTGGCCCAAGCAAATCTCTTCTTCATATTGCTGTCCTTTAGTAGTGTTTTCTTTGCAGCAATTCGACCATGAAGGCCTGATTCACGCAGTCTCCTCTGAACAGTCTCCGTTGGTGTTGAAATGTGTCTGTTACTTGAACTATGTGAAGCATTTATTTGGGCTGCAATTTCTATGGCTCTAAAGAACTTAACCTCTGCAGCAGAGGTAACTCTCGGTCTTCCTTTCCTGTGGCGGTCCTCATGAGAGCCAGTTTCAAGATAGCGCTTGATGGTTTTTGCAACTGCAATTGAAGAAACTTTCAAAGTTCTTGACATTTTCCAGATTGACTGACCTTCATGTCTTAAAGTAATGATGGACTGTCGTTTCTCTTTGCTTATTTGATCTGTACATGCCATAATATGGAATTGGTATTTTGCGAAATAGGGCTTTCTTCTGTATACCTTTTCACAACACAACTGATTGGCTAAAAACGCATCAACACAGAACACAAACCGGCTGTGCGTGTGCGCCATCGTGCGCTATCGTGCATACATGTATTTTGTCCCCCTACACCAAACGCGATCACGACACGCAGGTTAAAATATCAAAACAAATTCTGAACCAATTACATTAATTTGGGGACAGGTCGAAAAGCATTAAACATGTATGGCAATTTGGCTAGTTAGCTTGCACTTGCTAGATAATTTGTCCTATTTAGCTAGCTTGCTGTTGCTAGCTAATTTGTCCTGGGATATTTTACCTGAAATGCACAAGGACCTCTACTCCGACAATTAATCCACACATAAAACGGGGAAACTAATTGTTTCTAGTCATCTCTCCTCCTTCCAGGCTATTTCATCTTTGAACTTATATGGTGATCACATCTAAACTTTCATAGTATTACCACGACAACCGGCAACAAAGTTCAATCACCCACGTGGGTTTAACCAATAAGGAGATGACACGTGGGTACCTGCTTCTATAAACCAATGAGGAGATGGGAGAGGCAGGACTTGCAGCGCAATCTGCGTCAGAAATAGGAATGACTTCTATTTTAGCCCTTGGCATCGCAGATGCTCGTTGGCGCGCGCGAGCAGTGTGGGTGCAATAATTGAATAACATGGATTTCTAAATTAATTTTGCGACTCTCGCACACGTGTCCGGTATGATCAGTATGTAAGAAATTGTCATCAAGGCAAAGGGTGGCTACTTTGAAGAATCTCAAATATAAAATATATTTTGATATTTTTTGGTTGCTACATGATTCCATATGTGTTACTATTATTCTAATATGTCGAAAATAGTACAAATAAAGAAAAACCCTTGATTGAGTAGGTGTGTCCAACCTTTTGACTGATACTGTACAGTAGGGTCCTATCACAGTGGCTATGGGACAAGTTAAATGCCCCGGTTTCATTCCTTTCCGGCCTTAATTCTCATTTGAACTGGCCATTATGAAAAAATGTCACAGACCCTCTGAAATGACCTCAAACTGAAATACATGGAAGCTTTAATAAGCGTTTATATCCTTCAACCTACACTGAGTGTACAAAACATTAGGAATACCTGCTCTTTCCATGACATCAGGTTAATCCAGGTGAAAGCTACAGTATGATCCCTTATTTATGTCACTTGTTAAATCCACTTCAACCAGTGTAGATGAAGAGAAGGAGACAGGTTAAAGAAGGATTTTTAAGCCTTGAGACAATTGAGATATTGTGTATGTGTGCCATTCACAGGGTGAACGGGCAAGACAAACGATTTAAGTGCCTTTGAATCAAATCATATCAAATGTATTTATATAGCCCTTCTTACATCAGCTGATATTTCAAAGGGCTGTACAGAAACCCAGCCTAAAACCTCAAACAGCAAGCAATGCAGGTGTAGAAGCACGGTGGCTAGGAAAAACTCCCTAGAAAGGCCTAAACCTAGGAAGAAACCTAGAGAGGAACCAGGCTACGAGGGGTGGCCAGTCCTCTTCTGGCTGTGCCGGGTGGAGATTATAACAGGACATGGCCAAGATGTTAAAATGTTCATAAATGACCAGCATGGTCAAATAATAGTAATCACAGTGAACAGGTCAGGGTTCCATAGCCGCAGGCAGAACAGTTGAAGCTGGAGCAGCGGCACGGCCAGGTGGACTGGGGACAACAAGGAGTCATCATGCTAAGTAGTCCTGAGGCATGGTCCTAGGGCTCAGGTCCTCCGAGAGAGAGAAAGAGAGAATTAGAGAGAGCATACAATCACACAGGATAAGACAGGAGAAGTACTCCAGATATAACAGACTGACCCTAGCCCTCCAACACATAAACTACTGCAGCATAAATACTGGAGGCTGAGACAAGAGGGGTCAGGAGACACTGTGGCCCCATCTGATGATACCCCCGGACAGGGCCAAACAGGCCCTGAATGGGGTATGGTAGTAGGTGCCAGGGGTACCGGTTTGATTGTGTGAAGAACTGCAACGCTGCTGGGTTTTTCTCATGTTCAACATTTCCTGTGTGTATCAAGAATGGTCCACCCCCCAAAGGACATCCAGCCAAATTGATACTACTGGGGGACTCAACATGGGCCAGCATCCCTGTGGAACGCTTTCGACACATTATTGTCCATTACCCAACCAAATGAGGCTGTTCTGAGGGCAAAAAGGGGTCCAACTCAATATTAGGAAGGTTTTCCTAATGTTTTGTACAGTCAGTGTATTGCGATCCGAAACCTCTGAATATTTAATTTTATAAATATTGTATTTGGTGTTTAATCTTTTATTAATGACCAGGAAAATGAATAAGTCTTGCGGACCATGTGATCGTATTAAATATAGGCGAATGTTCAATTAGGTACCTTATTATGCAAATGGTGTTGTATTAAGCCACATCAATTTTAAAATCAAAGTTGAACAAGCTCCTTTAGTGAGCGCCTGTTTTCGCATGCAGGTATAACAAGATATTTTAATAAAATGGTAATGAGAAAAAAATGGCATAAGCAATTTCCCCCAATTTCCCCACCAGTTTCGTAAAACATATTTGCCTGTCAGTAACCAGTTTTCCATCCAACCTTTTTATGCAAGTAAAGTACATGTCGGATAAAAAAATGTCATGACAGGCCTGATGGAAACAGAACATTTTTCAGTAAACTTTCAAAAGGTCGACAAAACTAAATAAGCTAGACAAGGTGGGATCTTTTTATGTTGGAAATATAAATTATGTAAGAAATGTCGGTAGAAACCCTTGATATAATAACCATCATATCGAAGTAAACTTGCTGAATCTATCAAATTGACTTGTTGCAGGTAAAAGGTTGTGAGTGAGGAAATAGTGCACATAAAAATCCTTCCTGAATGAAAAATACAAATGAAATGGGTTTCCATCGCACATTCACCACCCTGTGAAGTTCATCATAACTTATTTAACCAGAAAATGCTATGGAAACCCATTTACCTTGAATTTTATATTCAGACATTGGAATTTAAMCACACATGTATTTTTAACAGCGCTATGTCATCACGCACAGCCTTTTATCTGCAACAAGTCAATTTGGTGGGAACATTTGCATATTGTTTTAATAACGGATTTTGAATATTCGCACGCAAATTTGTTGCCAATTGGATGGAAATCTAGCTACAGGTATCTCCATTCAAATGTCCCTGACATTCATCTAGGAACTAATTTACACATCTATTGGAAAGCTGACAGGCCTCCCTTTCCTTCACTTCCAGGTGACTGCTCTGTGCCACTCCATACTCAATGTGCACTCATGCACACACACACACAAGCACGCACACAGGCACACACACAAAATACTTTTTGAATACACACAACTCACTTATATAGCTCCACTATTTTCTCTGCTCTGTGTGATAACTGCTAATGCCTTGACATGGGCTGCTGCCTCCCAGGTTCATGGGCACTCTGGCTTTTCGAAAGAAGCGCCTCACAGCATATCAGAAAGTATACTGTACATTTTCATCAACCGAACCAAACTCCCATTGCGTCCAACTCAACTGCTTTGTGTCAATGGTCTTTCAAGACCTCTCGAGGTTGAACAATGGTCATGTGTTGTCAATACGTCTCTTAAGACTGGTAGCAAGGTCATGACGTTATAAGTGTGCCGCTTCTGCTCAAAGAACAGTGACACTGCTGAACCATGTGCCTCTATGTACTCCATGTTCTAGAATCAAACAAACCTTTACCCTAAGCATTGTGGCAATGATGACATCACTTCATCATCTCAGAGTTCAAATGTTTGCTATCGTTCAGTCACATCTACCATTGCTGCATTGAGTTGATAGCCAATAGGGTTGTGTCAGGGTCAGGATGGGCCATGAGGTGAGAAAAGCCTTATATGTTTTATTTTCCCTTACTGTACTTCATATCTATTGAGGTTGAACAGCATGTTCTCACCAAGCATTTTATGCTGACCATAAAGTACAATTCACAGTGTTTGAGGTCTAGGTCAGATTATTGTTAAACACTTAGTGGCCAATGTTCTTGGGGAGGAAACGTGCTACTCTACCATAAACACGTTTGATTTGTTTGATCCATTACTGAAAATACGCATTAGTTTCCACCGTGGGTTTTGCTGTCACGACCATGCCAAGTGGCCCTGAAACCAGTTTGATCGTGAAGTCTGAGCTGCTTCCAGCTCCAATAAGCTCGAGAATTCAGGTGTCTTTCCATGTTTCTAATCAATCAGGTAGCTGCTCCAGAAAGCTGTGATCACATCGGCCATGACACTACCCCTTTGGGATCTGCCGCTTTTAAAACATCTGCTCTGATGGATTCATTACAAATGTTTCCAGATGTAGACCCGCATAACATCGAGCCTGGTCAACAATTAGTCGACAAGAAGAGCAAATATCAGTTCAACATACTGTAGAGGCTATTAAGGAGAGTGCGTTTCTTTCACATTCAAAATCCATCGCAAGATATTAGGAGATCACAAACAAAGCTAAAAGTATTTGTATTACAGCAGCTGTACTAAATTGGCCACATAGCAAAGGGAGGTAGTGGGATTATTAAAGTCTATCACTGGCAGAAGGCTCTTTAGCTTTCGCCGAATTAGCGATCACCATGACAAGCAAGCTCGTCTCTCTCTCTCAACACAGGGCTCTAATGAGTAATCAACTCCAACGTTAAGACTTCAATCTCACGCACTGAAGGCGAAGGTTGAAAGGGGAGTGTTTTTTACTCCTTTTTTTCCCTTTCACTGTGAGGTAAGGAACTTCATTGTACCATACCAGCAGGCACAAGTGCTCCGTGAAGTGCTATGCTTTTGCTAGATGAAAAAAATCTTCATCAGGCGAGAGAGGGACAGCGGCAATTAACCTTTTGAAAGATGCCCACGTCGAGGCCATTCTAATAATAAAAAGCTGGGGTGGTTCTTGCTTTGCAGGGATAGCCATGTGGAAAAGGTTCTGGGTAAATGAAGGGGCCAGATGCAATGAGAGGGAAAATTGGGACAATATATATAGCCAGGTACTTAGTCCCTCTGACACACACAGTCAGTCTACTAGCCATCTCATTAGCAGCAATTAGCATTGATACAAAGGCCAACAGAAAGACACACAATCACACACTATTGCAAACACACGTTCAACACACAAACAAACACGTCAATAGATACAAGCAAACATATATTCACCAAGACCCACACACACATTAAAGCTTTATAAAAAAATTAAGTTGATCTCCTTACTAATTATGAATCTTGTATATTATGGGAGTGAATCAGGCTGCGATGGCCCGGCCTCTCTCTTTTGGCCTCCAATCATACTGCTAATGAGGCAGAAGGAACAGGGCCTGATCCCAGTAATGGAAGGAAAGTCTCTCAACTCATGAAACCTACAGCTCCACAGAACATCTATTACTACCTCGGGTGCCATCACATTCGCAGAGCAGTCTGCCGGCTGCCCTTATGACACAAAAACTAGAGAATGGGATCGCAATTTGTAATGATACTATGTTGTATGAATTTTGGATATGTCTTCAGATTTAAGTGGAGTTTTACAAATGCATATTTGAAACTGTTGAGCGGACAAAATGCATGATACTAAGAAGAGGTATAATTACACTGGAGAACACTCTACTGCAGCAGGAGGGTCAGCTAAAGATAGAATCCAGGTTGAGTTAGGTGGCTTGACATGTGAGAACATCTGAAAATCTCATTCCTGACTTTTTATTTTGCCTGGTGATCTTTTTATTTACCACTGTGGGGATCTGGTGCCATCGATAGGTTTGCCGAGTGTCGTGAGACGTGTTGTCTCTCTAAGACTTGTATACAGTCGTGACCAAAAGTTTTGAGAATGACACAAATATAAATTTTCACAAAGTCTGCTGCCTCAGTTTGTATGATGGCAATTTGCATATACTCCAGAATGTTATGAAGAGTSATCAGATGAATTGCAATTAATTGCGAAGTCCCTCTTTGCCATGCAAATGAACTGAATCCCCCAAAAACATTTCCACTGCATTTCAGCCCTGCCACAAAAGGACCAGCTGACATCATGTCAGTGATTCTCTCGTTAACACAGATGTGAGTGTTGACAAGGACAAGGCTGGAGATCACTCTGTCATGCTGATTGAGTTTGAATAACAGACTGGAAGCTTCAAAAGGAGGGTGGTGCTTGGAATCATTGTTCTTCCACTGTCAATCATGGTTACCTGCAAGGAAACACGTGGCGTCATCATTGCTTTGCACAAAAAGGGCTTCACAGGCAAGGATATTGCTGCCAGTAAGATTGCACCTAAATCAACCATTTATCGGATCATCAAGAACTTCAAGGAGAGCGGATCAATTGTTGTGAAGAAGGCTTCAGGGCGCCCAAGAAAATCCAGCAAGCGCCAGGACCGTCTCCTAAAGTTGATTAGGCTGCCGGATCGGGGCACCACCAGTACAGAGCTTGCTCAGGAATGGCAGCAGGCAGGTGTGAGTGCATATGCACGCACAGTGAGGCAAAGACATTTTGGAGGATGGCCTGGTGTCAAGAAGGGAAGCAAAGAAGCCACTTCTCTCCAGGAAAAACGTCAGGGACAGACTGATATTCTGCAAAGGGTACAGGGATTGGACTGCTGAGGACTGGGGTAAAGTAATTTTCTCTGATGAATCCCCTTTCTGATTGTTTGGGGAAGACAAGGTGAGCGCTACCATCAGTCCTGTGTCATGCCAACAGTAAAGCATCCTGAGACCATTCATGTGTGGGGTTGCTTCTCAGCCAAGGGAGTGGGCTCACTCACAATTTTGCCTAAGAACACAGCCATGAATAAAGAATGGTACCAACACATTCTCAGAGAGCAACTTCTCCCAACCATCCAAGAACAGTTTGGTGACGAACAATGCCTTTTCCAGYATGCTGGAGCACCTTGCCATAAGGCAAAAGTGATAACTAAGTGGCTCGGGGAACAAAACATCAATATTTTGTGTCCATGGCCAGACCTTAATCCCATTGAGAACCTCTGTTCAATCCTCAAGAGGCGGGCAGACAAACAAAAACCCACAAATTCTGACAAACTCCAAGCATTGATTATGCAAGAATGGTCTGCCATCAGTCAGGATGTGGCCCAGAAGTTAATTGATATCATGCCAGGGCAGATTGCAGAGGTCTTGAAAAAGAAGGGTCAACACTGCAAATATTTACTCTTTGCATCAACTTCATGTAATTGTCAATACGTCAGTATTCCATAGTAACATCGAAAGACACTGAGGCAGCAAACTTTGTAAAAGTAAACTTTTGGCTTAGACTACAAGCGAGGCATCCCTCTCTGTCGGCACCATTGTAAAGTCTGTAGGAAACTTTGGAGTATTTCGTTTTTTTAATGTATTATTTCTTACATTGTTAGCCCAAAAAATCTTAAGCGTTGTTACATACAGCCTTGGAAGAACAATTTTTTATCCGAGCGACGTGAACTTACCAGCATTACGACCAGGAATAAAACTTTTCCGAAGCGGATCTTTGTCCGCACCACCCATGGCATTTGAACTGATTCCAGAGTCCAACCCAAAACAACTCCGCCGGAGGAGAGGGAGTCGGAGCGGTCTTCTAGTCAGACTTCGGAGAAGCGCACACCACCCACCGCTTCTGAGTATTTTACTTGCTAATATCCAGTCCCTAGATAACAAAATTGACAAAATCAGGGCAAGGGTTGCTTTCCAGAGAGACATCAGGGATCGTAACATACTCTGTTTCATGGAAACATGGCTCTCTCGGGATAAGCTGTCAGAGTCGGAACAGCCACCTGGATTCTCAGTGCATCGYGCCGACAGGAAAAAACATCTCTCCTGGAAGAAGGGTGTTTCATGTATGTTTCATGATTAACGGCTCATGGTGTAATTGTAACGACATACATGAACTTTTGTTCACCTGATCTAGAATTCCTCACAATCAATCAATGCCGACCGTATTATCTCCCAAGAGAATTCTCTTTGGTTATTGTCACAGCTGTGTATATCCCCCCCCCCCCTCGAGCCGATACCATGATGGCCCACAAGGAACTTCACTGGACTTTATGCTAACTGAAAACCACATATCCCGAGACTGCAATTATTGTATCTGGGGATTTTATCAAAGCAAATTTAAGTAAAAGGCTGCCTAAATTCTAGCAGCATATCGACTGCAGCACTCGTGCTGGAAAAACACTGGACAATTGTTACTCTAATTTCCGCGATGCATACAAGGCCCTCCGCCACCCTCCTTTCAGAAAATCTGACCACGACTTAATCTTGCTCCTTCCTTCCTATAGGCAAAAACTCAAACAGGAAGTACCCGTGCTAAGGACTATTCAACGCTGGTCTGACCAATCGGAATCCACAATTCAAGAATGTTTTGATCACGTGGACTGGGATATGTTCCGGGTAGCCTCAGAGAATAATATCGACGTATACGCTGATTCGGTATGTGAGTTTATAAGGAAGTGTATAGGATGTGTTGTACCCACTGTGACTATTAAAACCTACCCTAACCAGAAAGCGTGTACCACTGCATTTAACCATGGCAAGGCGACTGGGAATATGGCAGAATACAAACAGAGTAGTCATTCCCTCCGCAAGGCAATCAAATAAGCAAAATGTCAGCACAGAGACAAAGAGTCACATTTCAACGGCTCAGACACGAGACGTATATGGCAGGGTCTACAGACAATCACGGACTACAAAAGAAAAACCAGCCACGTCACGGACACTGACGTCTTGTTCCAGACAAATTAAACACATTCTTTGCCCGCTTTGAGGAAAAGACAGTGCCACCAATGCAGCCCGCTACACGGGACAGTGGGCTCTCCTTCTCCATGGCATACGTGAGTAAGACATTTAAATGTGTTAACCCTCGCAAGGCTGCCGGCCCAGGTGGCATCCCTAGCCGCATACTCAGAACATGCACAGACCAGCTGGCTGGTGTGTTTACGAACATATTCAACCTCTCCCTATCCCAGTCTGCTGTCCCCACATGCTTCAAGATGGCCACCATTGTTTCTGTACCCAAGAATGCAAAGGTAACTGAACTAAATGACTATTGCCCCGTAGCACTCACTTCTGTCATCATGAAGTGCTTTGAGAGACTAGTCAAGGATCATATCACCTCCACCTTACCTGTCAACCTAAACCCACTTCAATTTGCTTACCACTCCAATAGATCCACACACGATGCAATCGCCATCACACTGCACACTGCTCTATTCCATCTGGTCAAGAGGAATACCTATGTAAGAATGCTGTTCATTGTCTATAGCTCAGCATTCAACACCATTGTACCCTCCAAGCTCATCATTAAGCTTGAGGCCCTGGGTCTCAATCCCGCCCTGTGCAGTTGTGTCCTGGACTTCCTGACGGATCGCCCCCAGGTGGTGAAGGTAGGAAACAACATCTCCATTTTGCTAATCCTCAACACTGGGGCCCCACAAGGGTGCATGTTCAGTCCCCTTGTTCACCCATGACTGCGTGGCAATGCATGCCTCCAACTCAATCATCAAGTTTGCAGACATATCAACTGTAGTAGGCTTGATTACCAACAATGACAAGACAGCCTACAGGGAGGATTTGAGGGCTCTTGGAGTGTGGTGTCAGGAAAATAACTTCTCACTCAACGTCAACAAAACAAAGGAGATGATCCTCCGGAAACAGCAGAAGGCGCTCCCCTATCCACATCGACGGGACAGCAGTGGAGAAGGTGGAAAGTTTTAACTTCCTCGGTGCACATATAGTCGTTCCTCCATTAAAAGTTGCTTCAAAATGCCTTGCGGCAAAAAAACACACCTTGTGGGCTGCCGCAGAATTCTATGGCACGTTTTTAATTGTCAGCCATTGTTACCATTAATGCTAGTTTGACCACCAGAGGGCATCTTTGAGAAGCATTTAATAGTGGCTATACTAGAGAATGTAATACATTTTTTGTAAGAACATAGTATATGGGATTGATTTTAAGAAATGTTGTATAATTAATTAGATTAATATTATGGTGTTTCTATTCCAGGAAAAATGAAACCCTCAGTGTTTCCGTTAGGATGGAACGGAAAATATGGCTCTGTACAACGTGACGATCGTGAGTAGGCTACAATACTAAGAGCATAACATTTCCACACCCTAATTGTAGTCTAACTAATAACCAAATGGAGATTTAGTAAAAATAAAAATCGTATTGATTTAGAGCAGCGCGAAATGGTCCTGAAAACGTTTACCACAGCAGGTAGGCTATTGCTTCAAATCCTATTGCTTCTAACTTCAATATGCTTTTAAAATAAATAATACCTACTCCACTTTTAACAGCACATTACTCAACACTTATGAGACTCATGTTGCATACGGTAGGCCTAGAGTATATCGGGGAAAAAAATATTCAAGGACTTGACTCTCCGCCAATAATTACATTTAGTAATTAATATCTAAGGGTAATTTTTCATTAGGGCAAATCTGATCTGTGAGAATATCTAAGGGGCTTTTATATAATTCTAAATGAATTGATAATAATAATAATAATTGCTTTGTTTAAAAAATAACAATATTTTGGAGAGGATTTTGTTTTCATTTAACCTAGAGTGAGCGAGAAAAAGGCCATTCTTGAATATGGGGTGACACATTCTCACTAATGTGTAAATAAAGCCAGTTTGTTATTTAGAATTATTTACTTCTGTTTTTAGAGGGAGCAGCATCTATAGAACCACAGTTTGCACTGCAATGCAGTGTCTTAGACCGCTGCGCCTCTCGGGAAGCCCCATCCACAAAGTTTTTAATGCTGATCAATTGCCTTCTGCAAAGTATCAAACATTAGAGAGTTGGCCAGTTGTTGGTAAGCGTATATTGTCCTGCTAATAGCCCATAATGGGCTATTATAATACTGTACATGGTGTCCAGGTCAGGATAACCAAAACATTTCTTTATTAAAGACTACCAGAAAGAATGTTGGTACTTATTTATTTTGATCCAAAGCCATGAATAAGTGAGTCACTCAGCTTTATGGAGGTGCCGAGGCTATATGACTGTGCCATCAACTTGATTATTTTGCAGACATCACTTGCTTATATTCAGTCAACATTTACACTACCATTCGAAAGTTTGGGGTCACTTAGAAATGTCCTTGTTTTTGAAAGAAAAKAACATTTTTGGGCCATTAAAATAATATCAGAGACTGAAAAACAGCTTCTATCTCAAGGCCATCAGACTGTTAAACAGCCATCACCAGCACAGAGAGGCTGCTGCCTACATACAGACTTGAAATCATTGGCCACTTTAATAAATGGAACACTAGTCACTTTAATAATTCCACTTTAAAAATGTTTACATATCTTGCGTTACTCATCTCATATGTACTGTATATACTGTTTTCTATACTATTTATTGCATCTTAGCCTATGCCGCTCTGACATTGCTCATCCATATATTTAATGTTTTTATGTTCTTACTTTGATTCGTGTGTATTAGATATTTGTTGTGGAATTGATAGATATTACTTGTTAGATATTGCTGAACTGTCAGGACTAGAAGCACAAGCATTTCGCTACACTCGCAATAACATCTGCTAACCATGTGTATGTGACAATACAATTCGATTTGATTAGATTTTTGACTGAGACAGCATTTTGGATTAGGATCACTGCTTTACAACGCACAACTGGGCCATGTCTGTTTGGGGTACGTATGTGTGTGTCTGTTTCGATGTGGCTATGTTTGTGTGTCTCAGACTGTATGTGTGTGTCACTATGTCTGTCTGTCTGCTTGCCTGCCTGCCTGTCTGAGCATGGTAAAAGACCACTGATGACAAGGGACATGTGGCGCTCTCCCAGTCCAGACGTCTGACACCTGTGATACTGTACATGTCTTTTCAAAAAAGCATTATCCTGTTTTCATTTCATTTCCGTTGCTTTTGGAGAGAGGATGGAGACATAAATCCCAGAAGGACATAGGTCTGGGCAGAGGAGGCTCCTACAAGGAGGAAGAGAAGAATTCCCCACTTTAAAAAACGTTTTTTATTAAATAATAACAATCCTCCCAAACGTTTTACATCACCAACCACCACATGCACCTGTAAAGCACTAGTAGAATGAACGCTACACAAACCATTGTTTCACATGAGTGCTGCAATCCGTCTGGTTTAACCAGGCTAGTAATGGACAGGAGCTGTCAAGGCTTCCACATATACAGTTACCATACCATGGCTATCTGCTACTGCTGTACTGTGAAAAGGGAACCATCTTTTATATAAAATCCCTCTTGGCCATATTATGACAGCTAATTAAGTCCTTGATGAGAACGACATTGCTCTGTTGTGGCAAAGCCCCCCTCTTACGATGAAACATTAACGAACGAGGGAATATCATTTCTATTAATATTTTGGAGTATAATCTCTGCTCACCTTACTCTACTTTAACGGTTCATTTTATAATGTGAGTGTACAAAGGAAACACGTACATGCTGGTATGCCTACAATATACTATAACTGCACATGCTTTTGATTATGTTTGATCATATAGTGATGCTTATTTCCACTAAAGTCCTTTTAGTATTTATGCAATAATGTTGTGCAACTGTTGTCACCAATGGCCACATTATTCTCTATTTTCATTAAAACTACTTTAAGAGCGCATCAGCTGTCAGGAAGGAGGATGTAAAAAGGAAAGAAGTCTCTGTGTGAGAGCTCTCGGTCTCTGCGGAAGATTTTCAATCTGAATGCAACTCCTGACAGAAGCCATGTTTATTTTTCTGTGTTTTTAGCTCGGTAAAAAATGAAGGTAGATTGCCTTTATCGCTTTACTCCCAACGGTTTGGAACCTGCTGRGCCGTTCATTCCTTGGATGTCATTGATTATTAGCAACACTGTTGTGAAGCTTTTTGTTAGTCAAACTTACAAACCAAATCGTGAGATGGACAGAGGGACAAAGATACTTCAAGCCTTGAGTGCCTACCACAGCTAAACCCCTCTTTTTCTCTCATTATTTCTAAATTTACATTTACATTTAAGTCATTTAGCAGACGCTCTTATCCAGAGCGACTTACAAATTGGTGCATTCACCTTATGATATCCAGTGGAACAACCACTTTACAATAGTGCATCTAACTCTTTTAAGGGGGGGGGGGGGTTAGAAGGATTACTTTATCCTATCCTAGGTATTCCTTAAAGAGGTGGGGTTTCAGGTGTCTCCGGAAGGTGGTGATTGACTCCGCGCTGACCTGGCGTCGTGAGGGAGTTTGTTCCACCACTGGGGTGCCAGAGCAACGAACAGTTTTGACTGGGCTGAGCGGGAACTGTACTTCCTCAGAGGTAGGGAGGCGAGCAGGCCAGAGGTGGATGAACGCAGTGCCCTTGTTTGGGTGTAGGGCCTGATCAGAGCCTGAAGGTACGGAGGTGCCGTTCCCCTCACAGCTCCGTAGGCAAGCACCATGGTCTTGTAGCGGATGCGAGCTT
>NC_036848.1:24564110-24635258 GCF_002910315.2 Salvelinus sp. IW2-2015
GAGGCTTACAGCATAATGCAAAGGAGATTGGAATGACAAGTGGACTACACGTCTCGAATGTTCAGAAAGTTAAGCTTACGTTGCAAAAAATCTTATTGCATCTAAAATGATTGATATAGTACTGCTGGCTGGTGAAATAGGCTAGCTAGCAGTGGCTGCGTTGTTGACTTTGTTTGAAAGTGTAGCTGGCTAGGTAACCTCTAACTGGCTAGGTAACCTCGACAATTACTCTAGACTACACAATTATCTTGGATACAAAGACGGCTATGTAGCCAGCTAAGATCAAACAAATCAAACTGTTGTACTGTAATGAAATGAAATGTAATACTACCTGTGGAGCAAAGCGGAATGCAACTACTCGCTCCAACCCGGAAGTGCGTATCGTAGAGGGAGAGGCAATAGAAGTGTTGTTTCTTGTATTATTGTCTTTTGTGTCTTTAAATCTCTATCTCTTCAGTGCTTTACACTGACATTTCTTCTGTTTTTCCACTGAGCTCCTTTTTTTGTTCAGTGCCGCGGTGGAACTTTCCTACTGCAGGAATTAATACCATTTATGTTTAAGTGACTGTGCGTTTTGAGTTTTTGATTATCTTTTTTATTGTGTGACTATTGTTTTCTGGCCTAAGCGACTTTGGGACATTTTAAGGCCTTTTTTGTTTTGTCTACACACATACGCACACATTCATTCCCCCTACAGTGGAGGCTGGTGACTTGCAAAATTGAGCAGGATAGGAGACCCGCAGACTGCACGGAGATGACAAAGCGTATTTCAAATATTGTCAAAGACTAATTATTTTAAGCTAAAGCATTTAAGAAAATATTATGGGGTATGGGAATGAGAGGGCTACTTACAGTGTTGGGTAGGGACCACAGCAGTGATTGAATGAGGTTATGTGATATGAGCTGAGGTGTTCAGAAGATTGACTTCAGTGCAGGACAGAGGTTGAGGTATTCATAGGCTTCAGTGCAGGACAGAGGTTGAGGTATTCATAGGCTTCAGTGCAGGACAGAGGTTGAGATTTATAGGCTTCAGTTGCAGACAGAGTTGAGGTTATTCATAGGCTTTTCAGTGCAGGACAGAGGTTGAGGTATTCATAGGCTTCAGTGCAGGACAGAGGTTGAGGTATTCATAGGCTTCAGTGCAGGACAGAGGTTGCTTCAGTGCAGGACAGAGGTTGAGGTATTCATAGGCTTCAGTGCAGTACAGAGGCTGAGGTATTCATAGGCTTCAGTGCAGGACAGGCTCATCATTGATGGATAGTGTTGGAGAAGAGCTCAACTCTTCCACTGAGGGCAGGACAATAACACAACACACTACACAGATATACAAAAGAGCTAAGAATGAGTTAGTCCAAGCAAGGAGTAAAATCATTGATGTGTAGTAATGTGATTGTGTTTGTGTGTGATTGACATTACATACAGTAATGAGAGAAACTTGACAGGTCTTCTCACAGTGCTTGGAGATGAAACATGCAATGTGCCAGTGGATGAGAGGGCACATGAGAAGTGGCTTCAGTTCATGTCAGGAGAGAGTTGACAATGGTAGTAGAGCAGACTGGTGGAACCGTAGATCACAGAGTGGTGGGGCAATTTTTTTCATCCTGGGGCCCATAGTTTTTATCTGGTAACCTAACCAGGAAATCTCTGGACACTATAGGGTATGACAGTGATTAATTAGTTGTAAAATGGTTTTAAAAGGGCTATGATGGTACCAGTTTTTCCTAATCAGTGTCATGATCGTCGTAAGAACATCCGGACCAAAGCGCAGCGTGATATAAATTCCACATAATTTATTGACGTGAGACGCACAAAAAAAATGTTTTTCAACAAACGATACRTGACGCTATGGAGTGCTCACAGGCAACTACACATAAACAAGATCCCACAAAAACCTAATGGGGAAATGGCTGCCTAAATATGATCCCCAATCAGAGACAACGCTAAACAGCTGCCTCTGATTGGGAACCATAACAGGCCAACATAGAAATAAAACAATCTAGATTACCCACCCTAGTCACACCCCGACCTAACCAACATAGAGAATAAAAAGGCTCTCTATGGTCAGGGCGTGACAATCAGGTCACATGTTTTTTTATTTTTTTATTTTTTTTTACTTGTGGGGAGTATGAAAACCCTGTCAAACTGCAACAACCTTATACTTGTTCATTTTAATTATATTTAGACTAGACTAACTGAAGGTGTTTCTCTACCCAGACACAGAGACAACAACTCCCAGGGCTGAGCTTGGTTTATGCACGTTTGCATCATGCAGGCCTATGCAACTTTGGGCCTAATAAAACATTTACTCACAGTCTGTCATCAGTATTATGTTGATTGATTAATTCCAGTTAATAATTTGGGATTTTAAAAGGTAGGCAGTTTAGCCAGCCCAAGTTTGAATATAAAACGAATTTGATCACATTCACATTTCCTCCTGACAAACAAATGGACTATTGTCACACCCTGGCCTTAGTTATCTTTGTTTTCTTTATTATTTTAGTTAGGTCAGGGTGTGACATGGGGGATGTATGTGTTTTTGTATTGTCTAGGGTTTTTGTATGTTTATGGGGCAGTGTTCAGTCTAGGTGTTTGTATGTCTATGGTTGCCTAGATTGGTTCTCAATTAGAGACAGCTGTCTATCGTTGTCTCTGATTGGGAGCCATATTTAGGCAGCCATAGTCATTAGGTAGGTTGTGGGTGATTGTCTATGTCTTTATGTTAGTTGCGTGTGTCTGCACTTTTGTTTTATAGCTTCACGGTCGTTTTTTGTATAGTTTGTCAGTGTTCGTCTTCAGTAAATAAAGAAGATGTACTGTTATCACGCTGCGCCTTGGTCCTCCTCTCTTCATTGTTACGACGATCGTGACAACTATAAATACATAATGTTACCAAATCGTTTACCCTGCCCAAATGGACTGGGTGCATAGGTGGCACAGCGGTCTAAGGCACTGCATCTCAGTGCTAGAGGTGTCAGTACAGACCCTGGTTCGATTCCAGGCTGTATTACGGCTGGCTGTGATTGGGAGTCCCATAGTGCGGCGCACAATTGGCTCAGCATCGCTAGGGTTTGGCTGGGGTAAATAAGTATTTGTTCTTAACTGACTTTCCTAGTTAAATAAAGGTTAAATAGGCTGTATGCAGCTGCTTTTATAAGTAGCCTACAGTTGATCAGACTGAAAAAATAGTCTTGTTTTCATCCCATACAGCATGTCAGATCTCTAATGTTTAGGTGTAGCCTTGGCTCCTATTCCATTTATGTAATACATTTCTGCTTGTGTCGGTCCGGAGTGATGATGTGTTATCACCTTTGTTAAATAAATCAAATGTAGGAAAGTCGAAAGCTTACTTGAGTGCGAGTGAAAAAATTACCCGTATCAATTTCTCTTTTTAATCTCACTTGTAATGGATGATGCAATGGGAGCGATCAAATCATTCTGAATTGATTTTTGACATCCCAGAGAAGACAATAGAAACGTCCATATGCTCAGCAAGTAAAGCATCATAACGTGCAATTACCTCTGCTAGCTCTTTGTAGTTGCCAATGTTAGCTGAACTTTCCCTCTCATCATGGCCCTAAGTAAAAGCAAACTCGTGCCACTAAGCTGCTTGTGACTCCGTTTCTTCTTACCTTCTCGTGTTGTGCAGTTTGAATACGCAGACGTTCGTCCGTTCCATGATAGATGCTGCTTTTTCCAAAAAGCTTGAATCTGATGTGAGCAAATCTACTACATTGTTGTTAGCATTAGCTAGACATTCTGGTGGAGAAAACTGCACTCTGGTAGCTAGCTAACGTTAGCACTTGCTACTAAAGTTAGCAAGGCAAATTTAATTAAATTGCACTAACGCCACACAAAAATAAAGTTCTAAAACMAAGAAAACAATACATAATCTACCTCTATCTCCTGAAGTTTGAAGAAACTACACTGGACAGAAATAGAAATGCAACATATAAAGTGGTCCCATGTTTACTGAGCTCAAATAAAAGTTCCCAGAAGTTTTCCATGCGCACAAAAAGCTTATTTCTCTTTAATTTTGCACACACATTTCTTCACATCCCTGTTAGTGACCATTTCTCATTTGCCAATATAATCCACCCACCTGACAAGTGTGGCATATCAAAAAGCTGATGAAACAGCTTGAGCATTACAGAGGTGCACCTTGTACTGGGGACAACAAAAGGCCCCTCAACAAAATGTGCAGTTATGTCACACAACACAAAGCCACAGATGTCTCAAGTTTTGAGGGAGCATGCAATTGGCATGGTGACTGCAGTAATGTCCACCTGAGCTGTTGCCAGATAATTGAATGTTCATTTCTCTACCAAAAGCTGCCTCCAGCGTTGTTTTAGAGTATTTGGCAGTACGTCCAACCGGCCTCACAACCGCAGACCACCTGTATGGCGTATTGTGGGCGAGTGGTTTGCTGGTGTCAACGTTGTGAACAGAGTGCCCCATGGTGGCGGTGGGGTTATGATGTGGGCAGGCATAAGCTATGGACAACAAACACAACAACATTATATTGATAGCAATTTGAATACACAGAGATACTGTGGCAAGATCCTGAGGCCCATTGTCATGCCATTCATCCTCCGCCATCACCTCAAGTTTCAGCATGATAATGCACGACCCATGTCATAAGGATCTGAACACAATTCCTGGAATCTAAAAATGTTCCAGTTCTTCCATGGCCTGCATACTCACCAGACATGTCACTCATTGAGCATAGAAGGGATGCTCTGGGTCGACGTGTACGACAGCGTGTTCCAGTTCCCGCCAATATCCAGCAACTTTGCACAGCCATTGAAGAGGAGTGGTACAAGATTCCACAAGCCACAATCAACAGCCTGATCAACTCTTTGCGAAGGAGATGTGTCATGCTGTATGATCCACACCCATATTTTTTTGTTTGTTTTTGTGACCAACAGATGCATACCTGTATTCCCAGTCATGTGAAATCCATAGATTAGGCCCTAATTAATGTATTACTTATATGAACTGTAACTCAGTAAAATCTTTGAAATTGTTGAATGTTGTGTTTATATTTGTGTTCAGTTTAATTTGAATTGAATAATATCCTAAAAATGCTCAACCTCTATCCAATATGTCACCAACTCACCAAGCTTCTCAACACATAGAACCCCCATAATGCTCTGTGGCACAACCCCAAAACACCACACTAGGTTTGTTCTCTGATCCTAATCCTATGGAAGCTTTGATTGGTTGGAGGATGTCCTCTGGAAGTGGTCATAATTAACTTGTAGGTCTTTGGAAGGGGTTATTAAGGCCTACGAACCTCCTAGGTTTTGTATTGAAGTCAATGTAGCCAGAGGAGGACGGGAAATAGCTATCCTCTGGCTACACCATGGTGCTAGCCTAGAGCGTGTTGTAAAGACTACTGTAGACCTTCATTGCAAAACAGTGTGTTTTAATCAGGTATTTGGTGACGTGAATATATTTAGTAAAGTTTTATCTAAAAAGGATAACTTTTGAAATGTTTCATTCTTTTTAATTTGTCTGGAATTCACTGAGTAGAATGGTCCTCTTCTTCAGAGGAGCCTCCACTGGTTGCCAATGAGTTGCTCTAATCCTTATTATTGTATGAGGTATTATTGGTTGGATTACCCCTGTGCTGTGACTTGTGTTTATATGGTGTGTCTTATCCTTTCTCTCCATTGGCTATCTGGCATACAGGCTACACTCTAGGGAGTCTCTTCTGCTGATGTGTGTGTATCTGGTAGTGGTCCTCTCTCTATCCTACTCTTTTCCTATCAACAGGGTTAATACCTGGCTGGCTCCGCACCAAAAATCTTTATGTTTATCCCTCTCTAACAATACCGATACAACAGTTTGAGTCTTAACAGTAAAGACAGACAAATGGAACATGACATGTTATTCATGATACATGATACACATTTCTGATGACTGGAGGAAGGATGATAACTCTGTGGGTGTAAATCAAATGTATTGACTGTCTGCAAAAGGTACAAGAAAAAGCATAATTTGATTGAGTTTGCAACTATATTACTCCTAGACTCTCTCTGCAGACTTAATGAAAAAATGGATTGTTATTGTGCTTTTTGATGTGTACTTCCCTGTTTTTATTTACACTCATATATAGCATGTTGGTATATCGACATTCAAATTATGTCAGTGCTATTGAGAGCGCACCATTGTATTTTGGAAAAGTGTATTACTCATAAGGAAGTTGAATTCCTTTGCAATCAAATTTTTTGCACCCCGCTATTGTGGTTTTAAAAAGCATTTTTTGCTTTTGGAAATAAGCCTAGCACACCTGTGCAGACTGTAGCACAAAGCTATACAGTACATGAGCAATGGACGACATAATGCAATTCATACAGCAGATAAACAGATAAAAGAAAATAACAGTGGGTAACTTTGTAACGGATGCTACTGTATCATATGACACATGTGACATTCCCCGTTGAACACATTTACCCATACGCGGACTGGGACTTCAAAAAGGGAGGGGGAAATGAAATTCAGTTCAACCTCACACGGATAGTGGCTGATTGATGACTTTGGGGTAGTTCTCTGTCGCGTGCAATTACACTGGCAATCAGATAGGCAATAGCTCTCACCGTGTTCTACAGGCCGAGCTAGCGGAAAAAAATATGTCACTGCGGTAGACGCAACAGCAGGAATTTGCTCTCAAATTAGACGTAGTCGGGGTCACTCGGCATCTGTGGAGCCGCAGATGGAGAGGCCATTATTGAGGGAAATTCATCTTGCAGTCACTTTCCCTCGCCAATAACACACAAAACCTACCCCAAATTGGCTTTATCTTAAATCTAACAATCTTATTCAGAGTGAATATGATAGAACAGAGAGGAAGAGAATAAACACATCTGTGGCGCACCACTGAATTGAATTATTGTCTGCCATTTTGAACTACTTGGTCCCATAAGGCTCTTTCTAAGCTTGACATCTCCCCCCTCTTTCAAATGAAACCTGTTGACAGCTTGTCAATAACTATGGGATATCACCATCAATTTCTTCAGAGTAGCTTGGATCATATCAATAGTTGTGATAATCTTCAATGGTGCATTTAACCAATTCACATTTCCTTTGGACGAGATTCAATTTAAATACAAAGTTAAACAGTTGTAGTATACCATTGAGCACATGTATATGAATGTATCATTTACAGAGGCTATTCATTTTGGTTAAAATAATGTTTGTTTCCATAACCCTGGGGAAACCTTTTGGTACACTAGACCTGTAAGCAGGGACTGTGCAATGACAATCCACCTGAGTGGAACTTTGAAAGTCACTTTCAGTCAATGCTACCTCCAAATGGCACTCTGGGTTGGCAGTGTTGTTTCTGACAGGTTGTGCCCCCTCTGCCCTCCTAGCCTGGCCTGCTCTCAGCAGCGAGAGCCCTGTTCAGCACTGGCATTTGTCTGGAGAGGTAGGGGGGCTCTTGGCCCAACCCCATTAAACAGCAGCTGCTTCCTGTTCCCCCTCAAACTGTTCCCGTCTGCTTCTAACACCTTCGCCCCCCCTTTCCTCTGTCATGATTGACAGGCAAGTGAGTATGTCATTGGAAGGTGTTAAGATCATGTTCCAATACAAAATGGTTACCTGCGTGATGTCTACCTGAGGGATTTCACCAAGGGGACTTTTGAAAGACAAGTGACATCTATTATGCTGTGAGTAGGCTACCGCAAAGTTTAAAATAAAGTAAAATCCTTTATGATATTTATGCTGTGAGGTCGTGAGCAACTGTGCTCATTGCTTTCTCTGACATAAGACGAGGTGTTGATGCCATGAAATTCCCATTCTATTTGAAGCACATTACGTTTAGATGAACATTGCACCACGTACTTAAGAAACCTTTAGCTACAAACATGAATTATTCATAAAGTAGGTCTATTAAACCTGCTTTTGAGTGTTTAAAATGATGTGGCTTAATGACATGCTGTTTGAAATGCTAGAATAGCAAGAGAGGTAGAAAAAGCAAAAGGGGGGTGACAATTCCTTTTACGGGGATGACAATGTAGAAGGCATTTGAAGCAAACAAAACCGAATACCTCAGCGGTATATCCTTGGTCTTAAGTAGTTGACAAGTCAAAACCTTCCTACCTGTTGCTATGGTAATGCTGGTTGCTTTAGAATATGCTCATGACTATCAAAACCAACTAAATGACATGGGAGCTCTTAAAGATACTCTACAATACATCTTGTGCCAATAAATCAGATGAACTGCAGCTTATTCACTTTTCTGGTAACACTTTATATTAAGGGTTAATAATAAAACATTTATAAGGCATTTATATACTGAACAAAAATATAAACGCAACATGCAACAATTTTTAAAATTGGAATTTGATAGAATATTAAAACATACAATTTACCGCTCAATATTTACATTACATTCAGTCATCTAGCAGACAATCCCATCCAGCGTGACACACAGGAGGGTCAAAGGTCAAGCACCACGCCAAGCGGCATGTCTCCCACCAAGTCAAATCGGGGAGCCGGACCAGCGACCTATCGGCCGCTGGCCCAAGCTCCCAACCGCCAGGTCACCAACCATCCAAGATCCCCAACAGTTTCAGTTCCACAGTCCGTGCGTGTACAAATGTGTGCGTTTGAATCCGAGTTTGTGTGTATGCATGTGTACACGCGTACCGGCACATGCGTGGCATCAGCCTCAGGCAAACCAGCATTTGATGTAACAGTGTTCCCCCTCAGTGTCATTCAAAACCAATTTTTTGGAGTGGTTTATTTAGACTTTTTACTCTTATCTTTGACCGTCATTCTATCCCCCGCCCAGCAACTCCTTTCCCACTTGTCTCCAGTTCCACATCTCAGCCTTCAGTTTCCCTCAGCCCATCCCAACTATCTCTGCTCTCCACCCTCGTCGGATTTCTACGCGTCATATATCTTCAACTATGCTGTGATGTTTAACATACAAATTGAATCTATATAATCGAAAATAATCCACAGATTACGAATTGAAGATAAATACTTTTACGGAGAGTATTAGTACATTAGTAATTGACTGTCTCTCCAGATCTCCCAACAATGCTATTTCTAGGGTCAATTTTAGATTAATGTTATGCTTTTCCAGCCATTCCTGAACCTGGGACCAAAAACGGGCTACCTGAGGGCAATACTAGAACATAATGGTCTTTTGACAGTGCATCCTCACAAAATAATCTGAAGAGCTGAGATTATTGTTTTTTATTTTGTTTCACCTTTATTTAACCATGTAGGCTAGTTGAGAACAAGTTCTCATTTACAACTGCGACCTGGCCAAGAGAAAGCAAAGCAGTGCGACACAAACAACAGAGTTACACATGGAATAAACAAACGTACAGTCACTAACACAACAGAAAAGTCTATATACAGTGTGTGCAAATGAAGTAAGATTAGGGAGGTAAGGCCACAGTGGCAAAATAATTACAATTTAGCAATTAAACACTGAAGCGATAGATGTGTAGACGATGAATGTGCAAGTAGAGATACTGAGGTGCAAAGGAGAAGAAAGAAAAATAACAATATGGGGATGAGGTAGTTGGGTGGGCTATTTACAGATGGGCTATGTACAGGTGCAATGATCTGTAAGCTTCTCTGACAGCTGATGCTTAAAGTTAGTGAGGGAGATATTAGTTTCCAGCCTCAGTGATTTTTGCAATTCGTTCCAGTCATTGGCAGCAGAGCACTGGAAGGAAAGGTGGCTAACTGAGGAGTTGGCTTTAGGGGTGACCAGTGAAATATAACTGCTGGAGCGCGTGCTATGGGTGGGTGCTGCTATGGTGACCAGTGAGCTGAGATAAGGTGGGGCTTTACCTAGCAAAGACTTATAGATGACCTGGAGCCAGTGGGTTTGGCGACGAATATGAAGCGAGGGCCAGCCGACGAGAGCATACAGGTCGCAGTGGTGGGTAGTATATGGAGCTTTGGTGACAAAATGGATGGCACTGTGATAGACTGCATCTAATGTGTTGAGTAGAGTGTTGGAGGCTATTTTGTAAATGACATCGCCGTATTCAATGATCGGAAGGATGGTCAGTTTTACGAGTGTATGTTTGGCAGCATGAGTGAAGGATGCTTTGTTGCGAAATAGGATGCTGACTCTAGATTTAATATTGGATTGGAAATGCTTAATGTGAGTCTGGAAGGAGAGTTTACAGTCTAACCAGGCACCTAGGTATGCCCCAAATATTCAAAATGTTGTTGGTGACAAGAATTCTGTACAATAATGTTAGCTGAAAGCGCGAAGTATTGAATCTCATTTTATATATATATTTTTGTATTTAACTAGGCAAGTCAGTTAAGAACAAATTCTTATTTACAATGGCGGCCTATCCCGGCCAAACCCTAACCCAGACAACACTGGGCAAATTGTGCCCGCCCTTTGGGACTCCCAATCACGGCCGGTTGTGATACAGCCTGGGTGTGCAGCGACGCCTCTAGCACGGTGATGCAGTGCCTTAGACCGCTGTGCCACTCGTACACCCTGTGCCATGGAATCGGTACATCAAAAATCTCTTCCCCGCTATTTTGCAATTTGTATGCAACAGCTGTCAACATCCTGGTCCTCAAATTAAACTGGCATACTTTCCTATTTATGCAATTTATATTTTGATCCTTTATATTGGGTCCAGTTTTGATCCAGTTTTGATCCTTTATATTGGGCAGGCAGACAAGTTCCCTACCTCCTCCTGCTGCCACCTGCCTCCTCCATTTTTGGGGTAATGCTGTAAATCAATTGGTTGTAATCTTGGATTGAGCTGACCCTCCCTTAAAATCCCGAAAGCTCCATGAAACACATAACTCTTCCATTCCAATTTACAATTTTCCTTTTCCATTAATGCAGGTATTTTATCAACCAGCAAATTTGAGTTCAACCATAATATTTGTTCTATCTTTTCTGGGGGATGAAATAAAACAATGCTTGTTTGAAAAAGAGAGATTCCTTGAATAAGGTTTCAAGTTCAATTAATCAAAATGAGACCTGGCAATCTGCACAAAGGCCAATAGTCAATTTTTAAATGATGGATGAGCTTTTCTTAGTAATCTTCTTGAGAAACATTTTGGGTTCAAGAACACCTTTTGTATAAGTATATATAACTTTTGCAGAGGATTAGTGCTTTTATATTTAATAATCTCAACCCACCCAGTTCATATTCATTATATAGATAGGCACACTTTATCTTGTCTGGTTTAGCATCCAAGATAAGGCAAAATATGTTTTGCTAATAGGATTTGAAAAATTAAACATTAGGGGTAAACAGAGATATAACTAAGGAGTTAATCAGTGTCATTTTTCCATAAATAGACAGGTATATACAGTATATACCTTTCCATGGTTGCAGGATCTTGTCCATTTTTACTAGTTTTCTATTGAATTTCATTGCGGAGAGCTCATTTACACTGTATCTTTTGTGATATGAATACCAAGTATGTCTACTTCACCGTCAGCCCATTTTATAGGTAAACTGCAGGGTTAAGATTAAAGATCCAATACGAGATATGGTACACTTATCATAATTCGGTTTTAGCACAGAAAATAGATATTACAGGGATCTGGCTTGCGGACTTGACTTGAATCGTCGACTTACATAGACACCTCTGTTTTTAAGCCTTGGATTTATAATCCTTTTACGTTATTTGATCAGACTTTAATAGCTAGCATTTCGATGGCCATAACGAATAGATATGGTGACAGCAGACATCCATGTTTAACTCCTCTTCACAGTTCAAAACTCTCTGGGGTTGCTATACATTACTTCTAACCATTGAATAAGCGTCTCACCGAAATTGAAATAATCCAGGCATTTATATAAAAATCCAGTCTTACTTTTCAAAATTCGTTATGAATACCAGGCCTGGCTTCTTAGATGTTTCTATTATTTCTAGTAGTTGTCATAAATGATCTCCAATGTATCTTCCATGTAAAAAACCTGTTTGATCAGGATGAACAATATCTGGTAAAACCTATTTAATTCTGAGTGCTATTCATTTCGCGAATATTTTTTGCATCTCAACATCAAAGTGTAAAAGTCCTCCAGTTTTTAAGATAGACTGGATCTTTATATTTTGCCATCTTGGTCTTGTTTTAATAATAGTGAAATCAGACATTCCTGCCGAGTACCTGACAGACTACCACTTCTATAGGAGTTGTTAATAATGGAGCTTTGAGTATATAAAAACGGCTTGATATACCTCTACATGTATGCAATCAAGCCCTGGGGTTTTTCCAGACTGAAAGAATGTAATAGCCTCAAAAGCTTCTTCCTCTGTAATCTGGCCTTCACACTGATTTTTTGTCCATTTGTTAATTGTCAATGTTTTTTATTACTTGGAAAGAATTCCTTACAGCAATCGTCATTGAGAGTTAGGATGAGATGGAAAAGAAAACATCTGCTTAAAATATTTAGCTTTGTCTTTAAAAATGTTATTCTGAGAATCATGGATGACTCCGTCTTCAGTAATGATTTTCTGCAACTTCTTTTTGGTAGCGTTCCTGTGTTGGAGATTGAGGAAGAATTTGGTGCGTTTTTTTCCATGTTCCATCCAGGTTGCTTTATTTGTGTAATAGATTACATTAGATTGATCTTGAATAAGTTCCTCCAGTCATTTAGTTTTTTTCCTCTAAGTTGTTTTGTATCTCTGTAGTACCGTTTCTATTGCTATATACACCTGTATGTCCCTTGTAAGTCTTTTTTTGCAATGAATATTGAATTGAATGATCTCTGAAGGTACATTTGAAGGTATCCCAAACAGTAAGGGGAATTGCTGAACCTATTTTGTACTGGGAAAAATGTCAGTTATAAATTGTTCTCCATTAGACTTTGATAAAATGTTCAATATCCCCATACACTTGGAAATTCTGTAAGAGTCATGTGAAGGCCAATTAGATGATGGTCCGGTCGCATTCTGTCTCCTATCAATACAAGAGAGAAAGAGATACGAAAGTAGTCAAAACAACTAGCTTGATTAAATCTCCTCCAAGTCAGGTTTTTTTTGTCTCCAAATATCCACTATTTCTAATGTGTCCATAATATGTGATCTCCTGCAGTCAGCATGCCAATTGAACACTCCCTCAACTTGAGACATCTGTGACATTGTGCTGTGTGACAAAACTGCACATTTTAAAGTGTCCTTTTATTTTCCCCAGCACAAGGTGCACCTGTGTAATGAGCATACTGTTTAATCAGTTTCTTGATATGCCACACTTGTCAGGTGGATGGATTATCTTGGCTAAGGAGAAATGCTCACTAACAGGGATGTAAACAAGATGCACAACATTTGAAAGAAATAAGCTTTTTGTTGCGTACAGTATGGAACATTTCTGGGATTTTTTATTTCAGCTCATGAAACATGGAACTAACACTTTACATGTTGCGTTTATGTTTTTGTTCAGTGTGTTTATCATGTATTAATCATTACTCCCACATTTATTAACCTTTATACTTTAAGTGTTTTGAGAGGCCAATGTAATTTCTCGCAAAAAGATAAGAATTCCATTGGTAGACATTCCAGTAGTGCCTCATGTTCCATGAAGTCTGAAAATGACCTAGAACATATCAATGGTGAAATAAACACACAACACAGGATGTTTTAGGAAATCGATGGAAAATGTGGTGTTTATAAAGACATAACTGATAATGTCATAATGATCTATTATGGGCAGCATCAACAGCACTATGAAATAGTTGAACTTGAGAAATAATGTCACTCAAGGGTATGCCATTGAGTTCCAAAACACAGGTGTATCGAATACCTCAAGTAAACACTGAAAAGGACATCGAAACCATCTTTCAGTGTTGACAATGCATGCGGTGAATGATCTAATGCTAGTCCCCAGCTGCCTTCATTGTCTACGCAGAAAATAAATGCAACTACTGTCTGCACTATAACTCAAATCAATAATAAAAGCCATGCTATAGCTTGTTGCAGTTTTTGTCATTCGAAAGAGTTTCACTTGATTAGGGCAAGAAATGTAATTGCCTGTACTTGCATTTGAAGTCTACACCCAGATCTCCCAAAGTGCACTACTAACCAACCTACACACTGCTCAGACTTCACCTTCACTGTATGTTGAGGGAGAGTGGGAGACTATTTCAATGATAAACACCTCGGCACATTGAAGGCTTTGCCTTTCACCTCCAAAGCTTCTCAACTAGCACTTTTCCAAGCCTCTATCGGAAACAAGTTCACATCCATGCAAGCACGTAATTATAAGTGCTTTACATTTTGAATAGCCTTTTATTCTCTCCCTCGAGACGGCCATCTATAAGTACGAGGAAGAGTGATCAAGCATAATGTCTGTACATAACCTGTTTTGCATGTCATATATGGGTAAATCCGTTTTAATTCAATCACTTTTTGACAGCACCCCTTTTGATTTAACTGAAACGTTTCATACATATTTGTCCATTGTAGAAGTGTTCATTCAGAACGTGACTTTTTGGACCTGAAAAACAAAACAGTCAAGAGAGAAAGGCGCTCAAAGTTGACCTAATTTGCATCATCATCAAACACCCATGTCCTCATCACTGGAAATGATAAACAGTTGATTGATATAATTTTAAATTTTACAAACAGGGTTTTCAAACTAAACTCAGCAACAACAAAAAAAACGGCCCTTTTTCAGAACCCTGTCTTTCAAAGATAATTCGTTAAAATCCAAATAACTTCACAGATCTTCATTGTAAAGGGTTTTAACACCGTTTCCCATGCTTGTGCAATGAACCATAAACAATTAATGAACATTCACCTGTGGAATGGTCATTAAGGCACTAACAGCTTACAGACGGTAGGCAATTAAGGTCACAGTTATGAAAACTTAGAACACTAAAGAGACCTTCTACTGACTCTGAAAAAAAAAAAAAAGAAGATGCCCAGGGTCCCTGCTCATCTGCGTGAACATGCCTTAGGCATGCCTTAGGCATGCTGCAAGGAGGCATGAGGACTGCAGATGTGGCCAGGGCAATAAATTGCAATGTTCATACTGTGAGACGCCTAAGACAGGGAGACAGGATGGACAGATGATCGTCCTCGCAGTGGAAAAACACGTTTAACAGTACCTGCACAGGATCGGTACATCTGAACATCACACCTGCGGGACAGGTACAGGATGGCAACAACAACTGCCCGAGTTACACCAGGAATGCACAATCTCTCCATCAGTGCTCAGACAGTCCGCAATAGGCTGAGAGAGGCTGGACTGATGGCTTGTAGGCCTGTTATAAGGCAGGTCCTCACCAGACATCACTGGCAACAACGTCGCCTATGGGCACAAACCCACAGTCGCTGGACCAGACAGGACTGGCAAAAAGTGCTTTCACTGATGAATCGCGGTTTTGTCTCAGCAGGGGTGATGGTCGGAWTCACTTCTATCGTCGAAGGAATGAGCGTTACACCGAGGCCTGKACTTTGGAGCGGGATCGATTTGGAGGTGGAGGGTCCGTCATGGTCTGGGGCGGTGTGTCACATCATGGGACTGAGCTTGTTGTCATTGCAGGCAATCTCAATGCTGTACGTTACAGGGACGACATCCTCCTCCCTCATGTGGAACCCTTCCTGCAGGCTCATCCTGACGTGACCCTCCAGCATGACAATGCCACCAGCCATACTGCTCGTTCTGTGCATGATTTCCTGCAAGACTGGAATGTCAGTGTTCTGCCATGGCCAGCGAAGAGCCATCTATCTGGGACCTGTTGGATCGGAGGGTGAGGGCTAGGTGGAAGAGGTTAACATCTCACAGCAAATTATAAGTGTGGAGGAGGTGCACTGCAGTACTTAACGCAGCTGGTGGCCACACCAGATACTGACTGTTACCCTCCCTTTGTTCAGGGACACATTATTCCATTTCTGTTAGTCAACAGGTCTGTGGAACTTGTTCAGTTTATGTTTCAGTTGTTAAATCTTATTATGTTCATAAAAATATTTACACATGTTAAGTTGCTGAAAATAAATGCAGTTGACAGTGAGAGGATGTTTCTTTTTTTGCTGAGTTTATTTTTGAATTTCTTGATTTTTAAAAATAAATAAAAATAATTTAATGTTTTAAACTTCAACGTCAGAAAACAAAAACAAATCATATTAGCATATGATCATAGTAGCTTAGACCCTATTTTACATCATCTGAGTATTTTGTGTTGTGCCTGTCATCGGTTGAGACACAACATGTCCTTGAATACAGGGTGGGTATCATGTTTAGGTTGATACATTTACTAAAATGGCAATAGCATTTTTATTTCAACTTTCAAATGGTTGGAGGTCCACACACCAGAGAATTTGTGAATTGGAATACCTGTTACAAATTATACTGTCAATCATCCATAGAAAACCTATTGAAATTATAGAATAATAGATTATAAAACAGACATGAACATTTAAGACGATATTTGATGGTGGGTAGACCGGGGCCATCTTTGTGGTAATAAAACATTTCAAATCAATTAAAATGACTATAACATTTCATGATTAGGATCTTGTCTCATCGCTGCAATGGCTCGGGAGAGGCGAAGGTGGAGTCATGCTTCCTCCGGAACATGGCCCACCAAACTGTGCTTCTTAACACCCACTCACCCACTCACCAATGTGTCAGAGGAAACACCGGTCAACTGATGACTGAAGTCAGCCTGCAGGTGCCAGGCCCGCCACAAGGAGTTGCTAGAGTGCGAGGAGCTAAGTAAAGTCCCCCCCCGGCCAAACCCTCCCCTAACCCAGACGATGCAGGACCAATTGTGTGCCGCCTCATGGGACTCCCGGTCACGGCCTCAATTGAAATTTCAGTGGTGTACCAGCTAAATTGCAGTGGTCTGAAGGGATAGGTCCATTCTATATATTGTTTTACATTTCCAAGAAATTTGTCAATAGTTTGACATACAAATAAGGAACAACAACTGAACCCATGCTAAAATATGGCAATGCATTATAATAGCTTCATGAATAGCTACCTTCTACAATCATATACTGACAAATTTTATCCACTAAGGCTTGCTTTTCTGTGATCTATGACAAATCACTGTGCCTATTCACATAACTAAATAAGAACATTGAAATACAATTGTTATGGGGAGGAGGAATTTGGACACACACACAATGACACTTACAGTACACTCGTGTGCACACACAGACACAAACGGAACACACACACGAGGAACACCTGCTGAGAATATCTGTGGGTCGTGGATGTGACCCTGTAAGAAGGCTTCAGGAGATTAATTTCCCCAGCCTGTTTTCATAGATAAAAATTCAGACGGAGCGAGGAAATCTGAGCGGTAAGGAACCAATCTGGAATTGATATACCTATCTGGTGGGATTAAGTAAATCAGCACATTTCTTCCCTCCTTCCCTTCATTCGTCCTTTGTCTATATCCATCATTTCTTCAAGGAAAATATAAATGTATTTTTTGGCATCATTTCCACAAAATGGGCCTTTATGGTACCTGGGCTGTGGTATCAGGGATTCTATTCCTTTGACATTACGCAAGCCAAATGAACCCGGGCCTCATTCTAAAATAACCAGCCCGCATAAAAAAATATATAAAACCTAAAAAATGGCCTCCTGGGTAATTTATCCTCCTAAGTAATTTCGGTATTTATGGGATTCACCTTCAGAATGTAATGTGGCATGTAGGTCTGGGTAGAGAGGAAGGAAAAAAAGAGAGGGAGGAAATGAGAAACCCAGAGAGAGGAGAGAGAGAGAGAGAGGTCCAGAGGTGTGTCGTAAACCAAGTCATCTCTCCAAGTCGATCGCCATGCCATCCAGACAGTTAGGCTGTGACCTCCTACGAGACCAGCCTATGAAACCTTCACATTTTCCAAAGTATGGAGGAAACGTGACTTGACTTTAACATAAATCTGAAGACTGTTATTTATCTAATTAACCAACTATGTTTAATTGTTACCCGATTAAATTAATCATGTAACAATTAACTCATTAGGATCTGGGGCACCACGAGAGCTCTTCTTTAAAGAGTTACCATCTCCTGAATTAAACTCTAAAAGGTATTTACCTCTCACATCTATAAACAGTCAACTTATTAATCATAACCTCGTATCATATCACCATTCTGAAGTCGTAACCTCCTTGCATCTGCAAAAGCCCGAGCCTTACTTATGATTCAGCACTACACAAAGTGGTTCATTTATTTACTAGCTAATTAAATGGGAATACACGATAGACACACACTCTGCACCTGTTATTGACTGGAGGCGTAATACGCTGAAAACAGGTCCCCAGCGGAATGACAACAACATGGATGCTTGTTAAAGAAGAGATGGAGAGGGAGAGAGAGGGACAGAGACACTTAACATTGCCACATTCAGAAACTACTCTCACCAACAATAACCATACACTTTGCCCACTTTGAGCAACAAATCCTGAATGTATTTACGTGAAATGCCTGGGTTCGCTAGGGATCTCTCATGAACAGGGCAGCCTTGGAAAGGGGATTGGGTCTTTTCACGACACACTTGTAAGGCTCTGATTGTCTGAAATGGATCCAGCTGTTGTCCTTCTTTGTAGTTGTCCGGCATCCTGTGACTTGTCGTGTAGTCCTGAACAGAACTACAAAGTTGATTTTCCTTCCATTCAATCTTGTAGATACTTGTTTGAAGATGGGATAGCCAGTCATATCTGGTGGTGGGGTGATGAGAGTAGCGTAATACGATGGTTGAGCAGAGTAAAAAATTTGCTTTCGAAGATACTTAATCAGCCGTACCAGTGATTGTCCGGGAGGCAAGTTTATCGTCACCACCTCGTGTTAATATTCAAAGTTCAAACCAGTTTAAACGTGTAGCTGCCGATTCCCGCTTTTTCTGGTTCAATGTGTTTTTTTCTTAACCTTTCATTTAAACCTTTTGCTCTAAAGGGGCGGATCTGGCAGGCTGGCACGCTCCCTGACCTCACTCCCGGGCAGTGATCACTCACTGTGCAAAGTTATGGAAAACAATTATCTCTGATAACTTCTCAAATCACATCCCTATCTTAACAAAAACACATCCATTTCCCATATTACATTATTAAGTTTCCATAGCATGGAAATTACGCACACCTGCCACCATCGTTACGCGCACCTGCGCCTCATGACGCTCACCTGTACTCCATCACCTGATTACCTCCCCTATATCTGTCACTCCCCTTGGTTCTTTCCTCAGGCATTATTGACTCTGACTCTGTTTCATGTCTGTACTCGTTTCATGATTCTTGTTTTGTACTATGTTCTATTTATTATTACATTTGCACTCCCTGTACTTGCTTCCCGACTCCCAGCGTACACGTTATAGTACAGCAATGTAGCAGGCAAAGAAAGAGGCTTTGTCTGAGTTGCGAGCAGGCTGATGTCTACCTGCAATGTATCTTGGTGTGGCTTAGAAAGCTTACAGAGTTACAATGAGCTTTGAAGTATTTCAAACAGAGGGAAGGAGACAGCAGGGTACATAATCATGATATTTCATATAGACTTTTAGTAGGTATTTACCCCAACAAGCACCACTTTCCTACAACCTTTTGTAGCGCTGGCATACCTTCATGTGCATTGAGCATTCTAGGGAATGACTGAGGGGGTGTAATGCTTGTCAGGTAGAAGAGATGTGATTTTCCACATGTCAAAACAGTACATTGTGTTGGTGTGGATCCCTGTCAGTTAGCAGATGATATGTCTCGCTCTAAATGAGACTGAGGCGGTCTTTAGGAATATTGGTATGACTTGTTGATTGAATGTTATACACGCTGCATACCTCTGAAAAAATAGGGGAGATCCAAAGCATCAAGGTTTGCCAAATAAACAGTAGGTGAAGTGGAATATAGTCTAGAGAAAGACAAGAGCAGAGAAAAAAATCACAATGGCCACCATAACAGGTACAACGGAATGGGAAATCGCCTGATGGTAGATTTCCCTACAGGTGAAAAATAGAAGAATCCACATGGAGTCAGACGGTCAAAAATTTGACAACAAAATTGGATACACAACATTTTCAATCGGCAATCTTTAATTGAAACATTGACCAAGTGTTTTCCCTGCCACAGTTTCAGTAAAAAGCTGAGGGATGGGGCTAGAGAAATGCAACCACTCTCAGAATCCATAGACTAGGCTATGGATGAAAGTACTGACCATCCATGATAACAACATTGTAGTTTTAACCATTTTTTAGTGGTTGTTTACATTTACTTTGTTTACAAACATTGGAATTAAACAAGCTTATATTTTGGGGTTCTGATATGGTACGACAATTGCACTAAGCTCATGAGTAAAAATATGTTATATTCTTAATTAAGTAATGATATGTACCCATTGATTCTTGAAGTTCAAAAATAGATGTAACAACTAAGGATTGCCCCTTTAAAGTGAGAAAGTACATTTTCACAGATTTCACAATTGTGTGAAGCTATTACTTGAAAAGCACCAGGAGCTCTTTCTTCTCTCATCGCATTCACAGATGATCCGAATTCTTGGCTCGCCTCACTGTTGCTTAAAACCTTCTATTTAGGGATCTCACCCCCTCGGAGCTATTGTACCAATGTCACTGTGCTAATCAATCACAGAATACACAGTGTGTGTGAGGGGGTGTCTTTTTCAACCATTCGCCAAGCTTCATTCCACAGGCTTGTGGGGCATTAACATCAAGACCATTGCCAAATTGCCCTCAACAAGGAAATATGTTGTTAGCCGAGATAATGCGCCACCATTATTATAGGCTATGGTACGATGCCAGTGCTGGATTTTTGGGATCTTGCAGGCCAGCACTAGCTGTATGTTTGCAGATATTCAGAGCTGAACACCAGACCTGTTCCACCATTTTGGTGCCCACCCACAAGACATGGAAGATAAATTGCAGGTTATACATAAAAAGCAAGATGGAATTATGTCTTACTGAACATGCACCAATGGGTGTGTATCATAGCTTGCTTTTTTGTGTTGATTAAGTGTTCACTCTAGGCTGGGATATATAGCGAAGAAAGTGCGTAGGAAGGAAATTCAAATAATAGATGATATACTTGAATTATATTACTAGAGGAAAAGGCATGATGAAGCTATATTTTATTGTTGCTACATTGTTTTCAACCTATGAATCAAATCTTTATTGATACATCTGACTGAGAAACAAAATGCAGAGAATCAACACTCACCTTAAAAACCCTTAATAGTCTAAACCCTGTCTAATCCGCGGGAGGGGGGTACTACTAAACTATATGGAATTGTTTTAAGGTCATACCAAGGATCATTTTTCTATTTGATATATAATTTTAAGACCGCTTGAAGTATATAAGAAATATATGAAAACAATTTTATGAATAATAATTTTTGGCCTTACTGCTATTAGCCCACACAAACGCATTGAATAACAGATTCACTACATTATTTTTGTCACTAAACAGTCTCCATATATACTGTACTTCCATATTTTTTCAACTGATACTGGGACCTTCAGACAAGTCTTTTAAGGCCTGTGGGCGTCCTAGAGCAAAACAACCGACATGTACAGTACCAGTCAAAAAAAGTTTGGACACACCTACTCATTCCTGGGTTTTTCTTTATTTTTACTATTTTATACATTGTAGAATAATAGTGAAGACATCAAACCTATGAAATAACACATATGGAATCATGTAGTAACCAAAAAAGTGTTATATTTTATATTCTTCAAAGTAGCCACCCTTTGCCTTGATGACAGCTTTGCACACTCTTGGAATTCTTGAATGAGTAGGTGTGTCCAAAATGTTGACTGGTACTGTACATGTTTGGAGAGTCTCACCTTTACATGGATGGGTCATATTAGTGTCTAGCCCAAACTGTTCGAACGCTACAAACAGAAGTTGGCAGATTGGCTCTACCGACTTCAGACGAGTCCCAAGATGCTTGTGGGGCTCGTAGAAAAGAATGGAGAAGACAATCGTGTTTGTGAGAGTCTCATCTTACCATAGAGGGGTCAGAATTTTTGGACGCAGCAGACGATTTTGTCAGAAGACCAATTTTCGGGATGTCTCATGGTCTGAACAACACCACTAAAGCTCTGTCACCTTTCACCACAGATGCGAAAGTGTTACATAGGCGGATGCGGTGGATTGAGACACATCCAATGCAACACAAATGCTAATATATCTCAAGCTTAAACTGACAGATTTGGATGGGGATTTAATTTATATGCTAATTAGATTCCACCTGGGGTTGTGAGGACATTGATCTTAGGAGGTTAATGATTCTAACCCCCAACCTCTCTATATACACAGATATAGACAACAAGAGAAACCTTGTTCATTTATCAAGAGTATAGGCAAGATTGATTAAGTTTGCCTGGCTCAATGGGACCGATAGAATAGTCCCAAAACTTCACATACAAGCCCTGGCTGTCTGGCACTCCGTGCTGGCTCAATCAGACACTATTTGATCTCAGGTCTGGTACTGTAGATACCACAATGAGAGGAATCATAGCAGTAGCCCCTATTGTGCATCACGTGTATGATGCACGTATAACATACACTACCGTTCAAAAGTTTGGAGTCACTTAGAAATGTCCTTGTTTTTGAAAGAAAAGCAAAAATGTTGTCCTTTAAAATAACATCAAATTGATCAGAAATACAGTGTAGACATTGTTAATGTTGTAAATGACTATTTCAGCTGGAAACGGCAGATTTTTTATGGAATATCTACATAGGCGTACAGAGGCCCATTATCAGCAACCATCACTCCTGTGTTCCAATGGCACATTATGTTAGCTAATCCAGAGTTGTAAAGAAAAAGCCATGTCTCAGACTGTCCAATAAAAAGAAAAGGTTAAGATGGGCAAAAGAACAGACACTGGAGAGAGATATGGCTTTTTCTTTGCAACTCTGCTTAGAAGGCCAGCATCGCTGAGTCGCCTCACTGTTGACGTTGATACTGGAGTTTTGTGGATACTATTTAATGAATCTGCCAGTTGAGGACTTGTGAGGCGTCTGTTTCTCAAACTAGACACTCTAATGTACTTGTCCTCTTGCTCCATTGTGCAGCTGGGCCTCCCACTCCTCGTTCTATTCTGGTTAGAGCCAGTTTGCACTGTTCTGTGAAGGGAGTAGTACACAGTGTTGTACGAGATCTTCAGTTTCTTGTCAATTTCTTGCATGGAATAGCCTTCATTTCACAGAACAAGAATAGACTAACAAGTAGCAACATGGCGCCGACAGAGATGGTCGCCTCGCCGTGTTCTTAGGAAACTATGCAGTATTTTGTTTTTTTTATGTACTATTTCTAACACTGTTAACCCAGGAAATCTTAAGTCTTATTACATACTCCCTGGAAGAACTATTGGATATAAGAGCAATGTCAACTTACCAACATTACGACCAGGAATACGACTTTCCCGAAGCAGATCCTCTGTTTGAACCACCACCCATGACAATGGATTGGATTCCAATAGGCGACCCAAAACAATGGCACCGCAGAAGGGGCAGACAGAGCGGTCTTCTGGTCAGGCTTCGTAGATGGGCACATCGCTCCCGAGTATACTACTCGCCAATGTCCAGTCTCTTGACAACAAGGTAGACAAAATTCGAGCAAGGGTTGACTTCCAGAGAGACATCAGAGATTGTAACATTCTCTGTTTCACAGAAACATGGCTCACTCGGAATACGTTATCAGTGTCGGCACAGCCACCCGGTTTCTTCACGCATCGCCCCGACAGAAACAAACATATCTCTGGTAAGAAGAAGGGCGGTGGTGTATGCCTTTATGATTAACGAATCGTGGTGTGATCATAACATACAGGAACTCAAGTCCTTTTGTTCACCTGTTCTCAAAATTTTATCAACATATCGAATGCGCGACCCGGGCTGGCAGCATTCTGGATCATTGCTACTCTAACTTCCGCGACGCATACAAAGCCCTCCCTCGCCCTCCTTTTGGCAAATCTGACCACGACTCCATTTTGTTGCTCCCAGCCTATAGGAAGAAACTAAAAAAGGAAACGCCCGTGCTCAGGTCGGTTCAACGTTGGTCCGACCAATCTGATTTGACGCTTCAAGATTGCTTCGATCAAGTGGACTGGGATATGTTCAGGATCTCCTCAGAGAACAAAATTAATGTATACGCTGATTCGGTGAGCGAGTTTATTAGCAAGTGCATCAGTGATGTTGTACGGTGACTTTTAAAACCTTCCCCAACCAGAAACCGTGGATTGATGGCAGCATTCAGCAAAACTGAAAGCACAAACCACTGCTTTTAATCATGGCAAGGCGACCGGAAACATGACCGAATACAAACAGTGTAGCTAGTCCCTCCGCAAGGCAATCAAACAAGCTACGTGTCAGTATAGAGACAAAGTAGAGTCGCAATTCAACGGCTCAGACACGAAACGTATGTGGCAGGGTCTACAGTGAATCACGGATTACAAAAAGAAAACCAGCCCCGTCGCGGACACTGACTTCTTGCTCGCAGACAAACAAAACAATTTCTTTGCTCGCTTTGAGGACAATACAGTGCCACTGAAACGGCCCGCTACCAAAACCTGCGGGCTCTCCTTCACCGCAGCCAACATGAGTAAAACATATGAACGTGTTAACCCTTGCAAGGCTGCCAGCCCAGACTGCATGCCTAGCCACGTCCTCAGAGCATGTGCAGACCAGCTGGCTGGTGTGTTTACGGACATATTCAATCAATCCCTATCCTAGTTAGGCTGTTCCCACATGCTTCAAGAGGGCCAACAATGTTCCTGTTCCCAAGAAAGCTAAGGTAACTGAGCTAAACGACTATCACCCCGTAGCACTCAATTCCATCATCATGAAGTGCTTTGAGAGACTAGGCAAAGCACCTCCACCCTACCGGACACCCTAGACCCACTCCAATTTGCTACCGCCCCAATAGATCCACAGACGATGCAATCACAATCACACTGCACACTTCCCTAACCCATCTGGACAAGAGGACCTATGTAAGAATGTTGTTCATCGATTACAGCTCAGCGTTTAACACCATAGTACCGTCCAAACCCTGGGTCTCAACCCCACCCTGTGCAACTGGGTCCTGGACTTTTTGACGGGCCATCCCCCAGGTGGTGAGGGTAGGAAACAACACATCCATCCCACTGATCCTCAACACTGGGGCCCCACAAGGGTGTGTTCTCAGCCCTCTCCTGTACTCCCTGTTCACTCCAACTCAATCATCAAGTTTGCAGACGACACTACAGTGGTCGTTGTTGGTAATCAGGCTTGATTACCAACAACGACCGAGACGGCCTACAGTGAGGAGGTGAGGGCACTCGGAGTGTAGTGTCAGGAAAAAACCTCACACTCAATGTCAACAAAACAAAGGAGATGGTCGTGGACTTCAGGAAACAGCAGAGGGAGCACCCCCCCATCCACATCGACGGGATAGTAGTGGAGAAGGTGGAAAGTTTTAAGTTCCTCGGCGTACACATCACGGACAAACTGAATTGGTCCACCCACACAGACAGTGTGGCGAAGAAGGCGCAACAGCGCCTCTTCAACCTCAGGAGGCTGAAGAAATTTGGCTTGTCACCAAAAACAATCACAAACTTTTACAGATGCACAATCGAGAGCATCCTGTATCACCGCCTGGTACGGCAACTGCTCCGCCCACAACCATAAGGCTCTCCAGGGGGTAGTGAGGTCTGCGCAACGCATCACCGGGGGCAAACTATCTGCCCACCAGCACACCTACACCCCCCGATGTCACAGGAAGGCCAAAAAGATCATCAAGGACAACAACCACCTGAGCCACCGCCTGTTCACCCTGCTATCATCCAGAAGGCGAGGTCAGTACAGGTGCGTCAAAGCGGGGACCGAGAGACTGAAAAACAGCTTCTACCTCAAGGCCATCAGACTGTTAAACATCCATCACTAACGTTGAGTGGTTGCTTCCAACATACTGACTCAAATCTCTAGCCACTTTAATAATAAAACATTGGATGTAGTAAATGTATCACTAGTCACTTTAAACAATGTCACTTTATATAATGTTTACATACCCTACATTACTCATCTCATATGTATATACTGTACTCTATACCATCTACTGCATCTTGCCTATGCTGCAAGGCCATCGCTCATCCATATATTTACATGTACATATTCTTATTCATTCCTTTACACTTGTGTGTATAAGGTAGTTGTTGTGAAATTGTTAGCTGACTTGTTAGATATTACTGCACGGTCGGTCCTAGAAGCACAAGCATTTCGCTACACTCGCATTAACATCTGCTAACCATGTGTATGTGACCAATACATTTGATTTGATTTGATTTGACTGGCAAGTTTTAGAAGAAAGTTCTTTGTTTCTGGCCATTTTGAGCCTGTAATGGAACCCACAAATGCTGATGCTCCAGATACTCAACTAGTCTAAAGAAAGCCAGTTTTATTGCTTCTTTAATCAGTACAGCAGTTTTCAGCTGTGCTAACATAATTGCAAAAGGGTTTTCTAATGATCAATTAGCCTTTTAAAATGATCAACTTGGATTAGCTAACACAATGTGCCATTGGAACACAGGAGTGATGGTTGCTGATAATGTAGATATGTAGATATTCCATAAAATCTGCTGTTTCCAGCTACAATAGTCAATTACAACATTAACAATGTCTACACTTCTGATCAATTTTATGTTATTTTAATGGACAAAAAATGTGCTTATCTTTCAAAAACAAGGACATTTCTAAGTGACCTAAAACTTTTGAACGGTAGTGTATATTCATTAAAATATGTGGGAAAAGATATGATTGTTACCAACGTCATTAAATGTTTTGATAACAATAACAGAGAAAGGGCATGGTCGGATGCAGTATAGGATTGTACAAAATGAGCTAGGCTTTACTTCACAGTACTTTACATACTATACACAAATCATCACTACATGTACATGTAAACCGCCTGCTACTTAGTCCCAGTTGATGATATATGCATATTATTAGTCGATTTTGGATAGAAAACCCTCTGAAGTTTCTAAAACTGTTTGAATGATGTCTGTGAGTATAACAGAACTCATATGGCAGGTAAAAACCTGAGATAAATCCAACCAGGAAGTGGGAAATCTGAGGTTTGTAGTTTTTCAACTCTTGGCCTATCGCATAAACAGTGTCTATGGGGTCATATTACACTTCCTACGGCTTCCACTAGATGTCAACAGTCTTTAGAACCTTGTTTGATGCCTCTACTGTGAAGTGGGGGCGAATGAGAGGGGATTAAGTAAGGTCTCTCCCAGAGTGCCATGAGCTGACCATGCGCGTTCACGTGAGAGTTAGCTTGATTTCCATTGCAATTCTGAAGACAAAGGAATTCTCCGGTTGGAACATTATTGAAGATTTCTGTTAAAAACATCCTATAGATTGATTCTATACTTCGTTTGACATGTTTTCTACGGACTGTAACGGAACTTTTTGACTTTGTCTGCTCCTAGTGATCGCGCGTCATGAATTTGGAATACTGGGCTAAACGTGCGAACAAAAAGGAGGTATTTGAACATAAAATATGAACTTTATCGAACAAATCAAACATTTATTGTGGAACTGGGATTCCTGGGAGTGCATTCTGATGAAGAACATCAAAGGTAAGTTAATATTTATAATGCTATTTCTGACTTCTGTTGACTCCAACATGGCGGATATCTGTTTGAGTTGTTTTGGTCTCTGAGCGCCGTACTCAGATTATTGCATGGTTTGCTTTTTCCGTAAAGTTTTTTTTAAATCTGACACAGCATTAAGGAGAAGTATATCTTTAATTCTGTGAATAACACTTGTATCTTTTATCAATGTTTATTATGAGTATTTCTGTAAATTGATGTGGCTCTGTGCAAATTCACGGGATGTTTTGGAGGCAAAGCCAAATGTAAACTGAGGTTTTTGGATAAAAATATGAACTTGATCGAACAAAACATACATGTATTGTGTAACATGTTGTCCCGGGAGTGTCATCTGATGAAGAATATYAAAGGTTAGGGATTCATTTTATCTCTATTTCTGCTTTTTGTGACTCCTCTCTTTGGTTTGAAAATCGCTGTATGTTTTCTGTGACTAGTGGATGACCTAACATAATGATATGTTCTGCTTTCGCCGAAAAGCCTTTTTGAAATCGGACACTGTTGTTGGATTAACGAGAATTTTATCTTTAAAATGGTGTCTAATACTTGTATGTTTGAGAAATCTGAATAATGAGATTTCTGTTGATTGAATTTGGCGCCCTGCAATTTCATTGGCTGTTTCATTGGCTGTTGGCCGTTCCCAGACAGGTTAATGGTAGCTTATTCTATCTAATCTCACTTGTGGCAGCTGTGGAGGAAGTTGTACTACATAGACCAGGGGTTCACAAACTTTTTCACTCAGGCCCCCCTTCCAGCATTGGGGAATATCATGTGCTCTTCCACGGGCCTATCACCTTTTGAGTGTTCCCTGGGGTATCAGTCCCCGCTCTTCCATGAGCAGGAAGAAGAGGTCGGCACACATTCTGCCCAGATGTTTGTCCACGCTGTTGTCGTACCTGGAGGAGAGCACGGTCGGCCCTCCTCAAGACCACCTACAGGTATCGATGACAAGTAGATCACCACTGGACCCCGGATCCCTGGTATCGGCTAGGGCAGAAGGTATGGCTGTCCACCTGGGATCTGCCCCTCCGGATGGAATCCCGCAAACTCTCCAACTGGTTTATCAGCCCGTTTCCCATCTCCAAAGTCATTAGCCCCTCTGCTGTTTGTCTTCTGTGGCACCGTACACTTCGTATACATCCTACCTTTCATGTGTCCAGAGTTAAACCCATATCTCACAGCCCTTTGTCTCCGGTCAACCAGGTATGCACCCAGGTAAGACGCCATGTGGCGCCTCTGGGGGGGGGGGGGTTACTGTTACACCCTGATCTGTTTCACCTGTCTTTGTGATTGTCTCCACCCCCCTCCAGGTGTCGCCCATCTTCCCCATTATCCCCTGTGTATTTATACCTGTGTTCTCTGTTAGTCTGTTACCAGTTCGTTATGTTTCGTCAAGCTTACCAGCGTTTTTCCCTCTGCTCCTGTCTCTCGACTGTTCCTGTTTCCTACTTCTCCCAGTGTTGACCATTCTGCCTGCCCTGACCCTGAGCCTGCCTGTCTGCCATCCTGTACCTTTGCCCCACCTATCTGGATTACGGATCTCTGCCTGCCCTTGACCTGCCTTTTGTCTGCCCCTGTTTGATTAATAAAATGTTGTTACTTCGACGTTGTCTGCATCTGGTTCTTACCTGAAACGTGATAGACATGACAAGAGGAAAACTAATAATGCACTACCCAATTTCAAAATTGCAGCTTGTCCATTCTACTATTACAACTTTCAAGAGTAAGTTGATAGCCGGACTGAGTTCCTTTTAAAAAAACATTTCAAATTCCTTATATTAAGCAAACCAGACAGCACCGTTTCATTTTTTATTGACGGATAGCCAGGGGCACACTCCAACACTCAGACATAATTTACAAACGAAGCTGTCACGCCCTGACCATAGAGAGCCTTTTTATTCTCTATGTTGGTTAGGTCGGAGTGTGACTAGGGTGGGTAATCTAGTTTTTTTTTTTTCTATGTTGGCCTGGTATGGTTCCCAATCAGAAGCAGCTGTTTATCGTTGTCTCTGATTGGGGATCATATTTAGGCAGCCATTTCCCCACATTGTTTTGTGGGATCTTGTTTATGTGTAGTTGCCTGTGAGCACTCCATAGCTTCACGTATGGTTTGCTTTTTTTATTGTTTTGTGCGTTTCACAAATAAAAAGATGTGTAACCCATATCACACTGCGCCTTGGTCCGAATGTTATTTCGAMGATCATGACAGAAGATCCCAACACACCAGGACCAAGCAGCGTGCCCAGGAGGAGACGGTATCCTGGGCTTGGGAGGAGATCAAGGAGGAGAAGATATCCTGGATTTGGGAGGAAATTATGGGAGGACACGAAAGCCTTCCTTGGAAGCAGACGCAAGGAGAGAAGGGCAGACAGCGACGAAGACGGGGTTCGCGGCCACAACAAAAGCCCAAAGAACAGCCTCAAGAAAGATGTGCAAGCTCCCCGCACTCGCCGTGCAAAGTGTGTCATCTGTCCGGGACAATTTGTGCCGGCTCTCCGCACCAGACCTCCAGTACGCCTCCACAGCACAGTACGTCCTGTGCCAGCTCCACGCACTAGGCTTCGGGTGCGCCTTCCCAGTCTGGTACGTCCTGTGTCTCCTCCTCGCACTTGCCCAGAAGTGTGTGTCACCAGTCCGGTACCACCTGTGCCGGCTCCACGCACTAGGCCTTCAGTGCGCCTCCCCAGTCCGGTATGTCCTGTGCCTGCTCCTCGCACCTTCCCTGAAGTGCGTGTCACCAGTCCGGTGCCACCTGTGCCAGCTCCACCCACCAGGCCTCCAGTGCGCTTTCCCAGTCCGGTACGTCCTGTGCCTGCTCCTCGCACTTGCCCTGAAGTGTGTGTCACCAGTCCGGTACCACATGCCGCCCAGCCCTTGGCCTCCAGTGCGCTCCCCAGTCCGGTACGTCCTGTGCCTGCTCCTCGCACTCGCCCCGAAGTGCGTGTCACCAGTCGATGCCACCTGTGCCGGCTCCACGCACCAGGCTCCGGTGACGGTCCACAGTCCAGAGCTTCCGGCCCACGGTCCCCGGTCCAGATCTTCCGGCGACTGTCCCCAGTCCAGAGCTTCCGGCGACGTCCCCAGTCCTGAGCTTCCGGCGACGATTCACGGTCCGGAACATTCTGCGACGGTCCACAGTCCGGAACCTCCTGCGACGGCCACAGTCCGGAACTTCCTACGACGGTCCACGGTCCGGAACCTCCTACGACGGTCCACAGTCCGGAACCTCCTGCGACGCGTCCACAGTCCGACCTCTTGCAACGGTCCAGGCCGACTCTGCAACGTCCACAGTCCGGACCTCTTGCAACGGTCCACAGTCCGGGACCTCTCCCGACGGTCCACAGTCGGACCCCGGTCCACCTCCGGAACCTCCTACGACGTTCACAGTCCGGAACCTCTTGCGACGGTCCACAGTCCGGACTCCTACGCACGGTCCACCGTCCGGAACCTCCTACGACGGTCCACCAGTCCGGAACCTCCTACGACGGTCCACAGTCCGGAACCTCTTGCGACGGTCCACCGTCCGGAACCTCCTACGACGGTCCACAGTCCGGAACCTCTTGCGACGGTCCACCGTCCGAAACTCCTACGACGGTCCACCGTCCGGAACCTCCTGCGACGGTCAACGTCCGGAACGCCAGCGAAGTCAACGGTCCGAGCTTCCAGGAAGGCATCCAGTCCAGCTCCACGGCAGGAACCTTCCTCTGCGCTGGTGTCCAGTCCAGGCACGGTGTCCGGTCCCGCTCCAGGGCAGGAGCCTCCCTCTGTGCCGGTGCCCAGTCCAGGCACAGTGTCCATCCAGCTCCATGGCCGGAGCCTTCTTCTGCACAGGGGCCCAGTCCAGGCACGGCGTCCAGTCCCGCTCCAAGTCCGGAGCCTTTCTCTGCGCCGGTGCCCAGTCCAGGCACAGCGGCCAACCCAGCTCCATGGCCGAAGCCTTCCTCTGCGCTGAGGCCCAGTCCGCACGGCGTTCTACCCGTATCCATGGCCGGACCCGTGGTCTGGGCGGGGGCAAAGTCCCGCCCCTATAGAGTCAGGTTTTGCGGCCGGAGTCCGCATCTTTGGAAGGGGGGGGGTACGTCACCCTGACCATAGAGAGCCTTTTTTTTTCTCTATGTTGGTTAGGTCAGGGTGTGACTAGGGTGGGTAATCTAGGTTGTATTATTTCTATGTTGGCCTGGTATGGTTCCCAATCAGAGGCAGCTGTTTAGCGTTGTCTCTGATTGGGGATCATATTTAGGCAGCCATTTCCCCACTGTGTTTTGTGGGATCTTGTTTATGTGTAGTTGCCTGTGAGCACTCCATAGCTTCACGTATCGTTTGCTTTGTTTAAATTGTTTTGTGCGTTTCACAAATAAAAAGATGTGTAACCCATATCACGCTGTGCCTTGGTCTGAATGTTATTTYGACGATCGTGACAGAAGCATTTGTGTTTAGTGAGTCCGCAAGATTAAAGGCAGTAGGGATGACCAGGAATGTTCTCTTGTTAAGTGTGTGAATTGGACCATTTCAATTATTTTTCCCTGACACCCACGTATGTATGGAGTAAAAAGTACATTATTTTCTTTAGGAATGTAGTGAAGTAAAAGTTGGCAAAAATATAAATAGTAAAGTACAGATACGCCAAAAAATTACTTAAGTAAAAATACCTTAAAGTACTACTTAAGGACTTTACACCACTGTAGACGATTAGAACAGTCTGGAATCACATACTGTTAATTTCAAAGATCCACATCAGCCCTTGACACATATTCCCAGGAGTATGGAGACTAAGGATTACACAAACCTGGTGTGAAACTGTTCCCCTAGCCAGATTGTGTATGTATGAATGTAGAGCCACATTCTTAAATCTTGGATTACTGCCGGTGGAGAGAGTGGGCAGAGAGGAAGAGAAGAGGAGGACAAGGATCCGTCTTTCCCCTTCTGTGTGTGGCTTTGATTCGCGACTGAGCTAAAGTAGTGGTGGAGTGCATTTAAATGTGTGTGGGGAAGAATGTGTTTATATGATTGTGTGGTGTGTGTGTGTATATGTGTGAGTGTGTGTAAAGCTGGAAGCCGGTAGATGTAGCAATTAAGGAAGTCTGTGTTTTCCTCGAGACTGTAACAGAAATCTCAGATAGATGACAATACATAAATGAAAACACAGCAGCTGAGGCCAAGCGACGCACCAGTAGCTTGCCATAGGGAAGACTCAGGGAGCATCTCCCAAGTAGTGCACTAAAATAGGGGATAGGGTGACATTTGGGAAGCAGTATAAGGTCTCTGTGCCCGGAAGACTACCACAACAGATGCCAGAGCTAGTCCAACCCGCCCCACGTATACAAAAAGGAACTGCATTTAATCAGTGACTCTCTGGCTTTAGAAAGAGAAAACGAGAGCGAAAAATACCAAAAGAAAGAAAGATAAATAATTCAAACACAGCTAGTTTTTTTGCATCTGTGGAGCTTGCTAGCTTTTCCCATCTACTGTTGCTTTAATTTCAGAATCCTTATGTACCAAAATGACCAAAGGGATTGTCAAGTTGTCTAGGTGTTATAATTATTTCAGCTCTGCTCAAACTTGAAAACGGCTTCCTCAACCCGTGAAGGATGCAAAGGGACAACTCAATTCCTTTCCAGTGTTTTATTATGGTTTTGATGCCATTTGTTGAAACAGTTGATTTGTTGAATAGAGTAGTTGAATGACAGAGGAATAAGGAATAGGGAATAGGAAGATAACCTTAAACAGAGAATAAACATGCATTATTTTACACTAAACAATGCATGACACAGCAACAAAGCATGGCTTTGAATAAAGTAAACGTTTAAACAATTTAATCTAGCACTTCAAGCAATTACTTCTGCAGTCAGAAAATATCCACAACAAAAGTCACCACTCCTACCAGAGTTAAACATGTAAATTGTGCTAAGCACTGGATGCAACATAATAAATAATTCCAAACATTACATACCAGTTGCGTCTTTAGGGTTGAACAATGAGCTGTGTGTATGTTGAGGACCAAACATTTTATACCCATGCTTATCTGCCAGGTGCGCATGTAAAAGTAGTCCCTCCAGAAATCCTGGCTCAATTTTTTAGTTCCACCCGTGTTTTTGGGTTATCTGCCCTTTGAGGCCTGGAGTTCTTTAAAGGAAGAGCTGCCATTGTGCTCATGTTTTGAGTGTTCTGTTTTTTGACGCAACAGGGATTAAAGGCAGATGACGCCCTAATCCCTTTAAATGAATCCTGAAAATGTCTATTTTATCTGCCTGAGAAAAGGACCACTGTGTGTCCATTAAATGTATTTTCTTTTGTTTTCTACTCATGGGCTGTGTCCCCGTCCTCCCTTAATGCAGCCAATAACCAAGGTGGCGTGGAGTGGGTTGCATTCCAAATGACACCCTATTCCTTACAAAGTGCACTTATTTTGACTAGAGCCGTGCACAGAGAAATAGGGTGTCATTTGGGACGCACACTGGAGTGGAGTGGAAGACTATCTCATCCATCATGATCAATGTCTCCATGTGACCATCATATCAGTGCATAACAGAAGGCTATTCATGGTTACTCGCAACACCCAATGAAGCATAAAAACGAGTCTAAACGTGATCGAATTTAAAGTTTGAGGGCAAAAAACAATGGCTGTCAACAAAACTGCAAGCAAATCTAATTGTATATAATTTCCATTTCTATTATTTGCTGGAGGGATGTTAGTGACTGGTGAGTGGCGTGTTTCTGTTCAGTAAAAATGCAACTTAGAGATCATTTTTGAATCATTACATGGCCATCTAAAATTATTGATTGATTTATAGTCTTGTTCAATGTTTGTTTTGGAGAAGACCTTTTCCTGTTTTTAGTCAATATAAAATGGATTCCTCTGTCAAAAAGACCATCTGAAACCTACATGGTGATTTAAACATTTGTACAGTTATCCTGGTTTTAAATAGTATTTGTATTCTTTAGCTGCACTTGAGTGAGCTTGTCGAGCACAATGAAACCATTGGAATAGTCCCAAAAGTGAAAAAGGTATACTAAAAACCATTACTCAAGGCATTTGAAAGAAAACAAATACTTTTATAACTCAGGTCTACAGTAAGTGTGCCGAAGAAACAAATGCCTTAGATCTACGGAAAAGCTCAAACAAGAATGAACAAAACACTTTCGCCAAAACATGAATGTACAGAATATTAAACACAGTCCCTTGAATGAGGTGGAGCATATTCATATGGAGATCAATCAGATCATAACATACAGAGAGGATATGAAGGATTGTGTCATCAGAAGAGAGCATGAAGAAGCAACTCTCGCAAATAAGCCTATACAATAATCTCCAGCGAAGTTTCTCTTAAAAAGAATGAGACATCATTAGTCACACAGTCACTTTGTTCAGCTGTCGCAGAGAGAAACTTAAGCTTAGACAAATGTTCCAGTTGGACATTACGTGCCTGGGTAGTAATTATGATATGAGCACCAGAACACTGCACGGTCCATCGCAACTTTCTCGACACACACACAATGAGTGCGCGTACACACAGCTATACATACAGTACATTCGGAAAGTATTCAGACCCCTTCACTTTTTCAACATTTTGTTACGTTACAACCTTATTCTAAAATAAATTAAATATTTTTTCCCCTCATACTCCATGATGATAAAGTGAAAACTGTTTTTTAGAAAATGTTGCTAATTTATAAAAAATTAGCTCAGAGACAGGATTGTGCTGAGGCACAGACCTGGGGAAGGGTACCAAAAAATTTCTGCAGCATTGAAGGTCCACAAGAAAACAGTGGCCTCCATCATTCTTAAATGGAAAAAGTGTGGAACCACCAAGACTCTTCCTAGAGCTGGCAGACCGGCCAAACTGAGCAATCGGGGAAGAAGAGCCTTGGACAGAGAGGTGACCAAAAACCAGGGTCACTTTGACAGAGCTCCAGAGTTCCTCTGTGGAGATGAGAGAACCTTCCAGAAGGACAACCATCTCTGCACTCCACCAATCAGGCCTTTATGGTAAAGTGGCCAGATGGAAACCACTCCTCAGTAAAATGTTCACCTTCCCGGACAGCCTGCTTGGAGTTTGTCAAAAGGCACGTAAAGACTCTCAGACCATAAGAAACAAGATTCTCTGGTCTAATGAAACCAAGATTGAACTCTTTGGCCTGAATGCCAAGCGTCACGTCTGGAGGAAACCTGGCACCATCCCTACAGTGAAGCATGGTGGTGGCAGCATCATGCTGTGGGGATGTTTTTCAGCGGCAAGGATTGGGAGACTAGTCAGGATCGAGGGAAAGATGAACAGAGCAAAGTACAGAGAGATCCTTGATGAAAACCTACTCCAGGGCTCTCAGGACCTCAGACTGGGGCGAAGGTTCACCTTCCCGGACTTAAAACCATCTCTGGAGAGATCTGAAAATAGCTCTGAAAATAACTGTGCAGCGATGCTCCCGATCCAACCTTACAGAGCTTGAGAGGATCTGCAAGCATCATACCCAAAAAGACTTGAGGCTGTAATTGCTGCCAAAGGTGCTTCAACAAAGTACTGAGTAAAGGGTCTGAATACTTGTGATATTTCAGTTTTAGCTTTTTTAGAAATGTGAACAAACATTTCTAAAAACCTTTTTTTGCTATGACATTATGGGGTATAGTATGTAGATTGTTGAAGAAAAATATAAAATAATACATTTTAGAATAAGTCCGTAACATAACATAAATTGTGGAAAAAGTCAAGGGTTCTGAATACTGAATGCACTGTTTTTGACACGTGCACACACGCACATGCACTTCAACCCCACTCTTTTTTTGTTATGACAAATAGACAAAACTTTACGACAGAATGGTGTAAGTTAGGTGCATTTGATACCTGCGTGTACATATCCATCCAACTGGCCATCTACTTAAAGTTTACAGCATATGGGGGCCATTCAACCTCAAGGAGAAATACCCATTTAAAAAAAAAACTCCCTCTTGAACTGTGGGAAGATTGAATTTCGAATTTGGGCTCATTATCTGACCACCCAATGGGAGTATGTACAACATTCTCCCTTTACATTTGTCTGTCTACTATTTTTATGTAGCACTTACTCAAACGGCGCCAGTAAAACCAGCCCTGACAGATTTAGAGCATACTCTATGTCCTCTGTGTCACAAGGTGCACCTGCCACTCAAAAAGTGATTGAGAAGAGATGGGGTTGCAAAATGAAAGAGAACATTTTGTCTTTTTAGCTTCTGAATGCCATCAAGGCGTCAACTGGTCATTTTAAGCACCCCTTGGGTTAAGCTGCACACTGTGTTTTCAATGTCAGGTATTGTAATTAATAAAAATCACTTGTCAAATGTTTAATATGACAGGCAAAAGTACAGTATGTTTTCAAAGTTGAAAGATTATGACATGTTGCTGCATGTTGCTCTATGCTTAAAAGAAAAAAAGTGAAGGGACTCCAACAAAACTTACACTCATATCCATAATAACTGTTCATTTACTGTACTCAAGTAAAATACTAAATACAGTACAATTAGCTTGTTTACTTGAATCAAGTACTGCACATTATTCTCTTACAAAACACAATACACATATCTATGAAACATCTAACAGGATCATTTAGTTCAGAGGGCCACATTCAGTCTTAAACGAAGTCCGGAGGGCCACACTGAAAGTGTTATATYTTCTCACCAGTAAAACGTGCAAATAATAGTCCTCTATTTTCCAATGATTAGCGAGCTGTATACAGTCAAGAAACTGTATGAATGTAGGTCCATTATCATCAGAAGATGGCGCCGACAGACACGGCAGCTCTGCTTCTAGTTCCTAAGCAACTTTGCGCCATTACTAGCCGGCCTCCACCCAATACCCTACCCTTAACTTAGTCAATGTCACTAGCCGGCTACTCAACTCTGCACCTTAGAGGCTGCTGCCCTGTGTACATAGACGTGAAATCACTAGTCATTTTAATAATGTTTACATACTGTTTTACTCATTTCATATGTACTGTAGATACTGCCACTCTAACATTGCTCGTCCTAACATTTATGTATTTCTTAATTCCATTCTTTTACTTTTAGATTTGTGTGCATTGTTGTAAATTGTTACATACTACTGCACTGTTGGAGCAAGGAACACAAGCATTTCACTACACCCGCAATAACATCTGCTAAATATGTGTATGCGACCGATAAAATTTTATTTTATTTTTTAAGTTTCGATTTGTTTTAAAATGTTGAGTTTGTTTCCCCTGCAAAAACATTATCACAAAAATAAATATATATATATTTTTATTTTTTTTATTTTACAGAAACCACCCATGGGCTGGATTGGACCCCCTCTTTGGCTGTATGTTTGACACCCCTGATTTAGTTGTAGTGGTAGACACACTTGGGAAATAACTGGTGTGCTGGAGTTCTGGGCTAGCTGACCAATGGCCTTGGAAGGGAGCATGACACAGCCGTATTGATTCTGTTCCCTTAAAAAATATTATCACCATTCTAAAACCTCAATGTTACCCCAATACATCAGACATGTATGGCAACACAAGACATCCTGAATTGGAATTGTGGATATATACAGTATCCATATCTACTGGATTTCTATCCATCGGTGTATACATAGTCGGTGTTCTGATAGGCAGCTCAATTCTGGTATTTTTTCCACTATTTTGTATTTTTACTAATAACATCAGATATTTTCACCGGATCTCTTTCAGAGCTGATCTGATTGGTCAAAAGACCAATTAGTGGAACAAATATCAGAATTGGGCTGTCTGTCTAAACGCAGCCTTAGTGGTATGGAATGCACCATATCTTGCCTACACACACCACACACACCCCACACACACACACACACACACACACACACACCACACACACACACACACACACACACACACACACACACACACACACAAACCCACCCACCCCCCACTCCAGTGGGTCATGGATTGTTTGGCCAACCGTGGTCAATGGGTTGACCTGACGCTCTAGGGGCCTATCTGGTGAATGAGAGAACAAACAGTTCCTTTCAGACAAAGCCTCATATATACGGTGTTCATATTAGGACAGCCTCAGTCATCAGCAGTTGATGTCAGTCTCACTCTGCCAAACTCATCTCTGAGGCAGTCTTAATATGGACACCGTATCCATAGCAAAACAGAGAGCAGGATAGATAAGTTGGGGGTATCTAGTTTTCTGCCTGTTCCCCATCTCCCCCCTCTTACCCCCATAATCACCCGCAAAATGATAAGCTCTGGGGCTCAGGGCTCTATAACAAGGTTCCCTACACATTTGCCCAAAACCTCCAGCCGCCCCTTCCCTTTATTTGGATCAGGCGCCGTGCAGAGCCCCCAACTCAGAGCACCACATCACTACATGATCAAAAGTATGTGGACATCGGCTCGTCGAACATCTTGTTCCAAAATCATGGKCATTATTATGTMGTTTGTCCCCCCTTTGCAGCTATAACAGCTTCCACTCTTCTGCGAAGGCTTTCCACTAGATGTTGGAACATTGCTGCGGGGACTTGCTTCCATTCAGCCACAAGAGCGTTAGTGAGSTGGGGCATTGATGTTGGGCGATTAGGCCTGGCTTGCAGTCGGCGATCCAATTCATCCCAAAGGTATTCGATGGGGTTGAGGTCAGGACTCTGTGCGGGTCAAACAAGTTCTTCCACACCAATCTCGACAAACCATTTCTGTATGGACCTCGCTTTGTGCACGGTGGCATTGTCATGCTGAAACAGCAAAGGGCCTTCCCCAAACTGTTGCCACAAAGTTGGAAGCACAAAATCTTCTAGAATGTCATTGAATAATGTAGCGTTAAGATTTCCCTTCACTGGAACTAAGGGGCCTAGCCCAAACCATGAAAAACAGTTCATTAAATTAATCCTCCTGCACAAAATTTTACAATTGGCACTTTGCATTCGGGCCGGAAGCGTTCTACTGGCAGACTCGTCCATCGGACTGCCAGATGGAGAAGCATGATTCATCACTCCAGAGAACGCGTTTCCACTGCTCTAGAGTCCAAGCTTTACACCACTCCAGCCGACGCTTGGCATTGCACATGGTGATCTTAGGCTTGTGTGCGGTTGCTCGGCCATGCAAACCCATTTCATAAAGCTCCCGTCGAACTGTTCATGTGCTGAAGTTGCTTCCAGAGGCAGTTTGGAAGTCAGTAGTGAGTGTTGCAACTGAGGACAGACGATTATTACGCGCTACACGCTTCAGCTCTTGGCGGGCCCATTCTGTGAGCTTTAGTGGCCTACCACTTCGAGGCTGAGCCGTTGTTGCTCCTAGACATTTCCACTTCATAATACTGCACTTACAATTGACCGGGGCAGCTCTAGCAGAGCAAACGAACTGACATCCAATAGCGGTGCCACGTTAAAAGTCACTGAGCTATCAGTAAGGCCATGCTACTGCCAATATTTCCCTATGGAGATTACATGGCTGTGTGCTCGATTTGATACACCTGTCAGCAACAGGTTTGGCTGAAATAGCCGAATCCACAAATGTTTTCCTCCAACGCATCTGTGCAGTGCTTTCCTGCAAGCCATGGATCAGGCTGGAACCTAGTTAGCAGCAGAGTTATCTTCTCTCTCTTCACTCAGATGTGTGTGTGTGTGTGTGTGTGTGTGTGTGTGTGTGTGTGTGTGTGTGTGTGTGTGTGTGGTGTGTGGTGATTAATACACCAATAGAGATGAGATTACTACCTTCACACTTCTCTCTTCTCTTCTCTGAGCATAGTGGTGTGTTGTGTGTGTGTGTGTGTGTGTGTGTGTGTGTGTGTGTGTGTGTGTGTGTGTGATTCATCCATCCATGCAAATACACTCTACCTGTACTCTCAACATGAGACCAGAACAGACAGTACACCGGCTAAGTGTCCCACAATGAAAATCAAAACACTTCAAACAAAGCATGCGGCCGCAATCCCGATCTCTTGATCTGGGCGTAGGGAAATTAACCTACAGTGCATTCAAACACCTTTGTGATTAAATCCCCCCGTAATCCTCTATGCTTATCGGTGCAGAAGGCCAGGGTGAGCATAAGAGTGGCATGCTGTTCCTTATCCCCTCCCAGCGTGGGCCTCGATGCTGATCAGAGGAGAGGGGGACACAGGTGGAGACCTGGAACAGTGTCATCATGGCTCCTCAGACAGAAGAAAAACAGTCTGGCTTTGACGACGGGGGCCGGATTTAGCAGGCCTTTGGAAATGCCAGCCAAATGCCTTTTTCTCTCGTCTCTCCGATTCATCCTCTCAAAACAATATCATTGTGGAACGAGGACATTAGTGGAGACTGGAGAGAGGGTTGAATATTGAACTGGGGTGAATCTGATCAGAGCTAAAATCCCTCAGGAACAAAAGAGAAGATTAAAACAGAAGCGAACAGAAGCAATGGAGGGACAGCAAATGCCTACTGCCTGAAGGAAATTACACAGACCCTTTGTAAGCATTAAAGGAATAAGGCATAGTAGAACTAGGTGTACAAATTGTGTGAATTTCTTTGACGGGACTAACTGAAATATTTCCAACAGATGAAATATAAAAACCACGGTTGCAATTGAAAGAGAACACTGGAAATTATCAGACCAAAAGGTGAGGACACATCAGTTCACCTGACAAAAGACGGACTCCAAAGATTAAACTGCTAATTGTATGTGTATTTTACATTTATTGTACTTTTCACAGCATTTGTCAATAATAACATTTGGAAATACTCTGGATACATTCAGTAACATAATACGAATAGTCATTGCAATTTTGGGGTAGGTGAAATATAAGAAAAAATTATTGCAAGGGTTTGAATGAGAGGCGTAACTGGTGTCTTCAAGTGGACACACACACCTCTCCAAACTGTGCACAGTTCTCAAGGAAAGAGCCTTCAACAATAAGGTGCTTATTTGATCTCTCCTAGCTTTGCTGTTAAGGAACTAAAGCAAGCACACTTTTTTTTGTTTGGAACACAGCCCTGCATCCACACCATCACACAATTACGGTTATTGTTTACGCAATGAAAAAAATATATATTATGAATTGCAATTTTGGTCAGGTGGGCATCATTAGAATTTTTATTCTACTGCCAACATGACTACCTGAGGCACTTCAGACAGACATATTGTAACTGTGGTGCGTATAGAATAGAGTCATGAGTGCATTCACGTGCATGTTCAACAGCTAATTTTCTTCACAAAATGACAAACATAGGCTCCCCCTATTCAGGACAACTCAAATATGGACATTTGAAGTGCACATTTGGACTGGGTGTATGGTTTGCTTGTATGACATCAACGCAGTATTTTTACTATCATCCTCAAAGTCTCATCTGTCAGAAGCCATCGATTCCTCTCGATTTACAGCGACATTTGTTGCGCGTAGTACACACGTTTAGAACGGCTGTCAGTTGAATCCCATACAACACTGTAAAGTGAAGAGCTCTGACATCATATATAGTACGTTACTGTACAGCCACTGAGTTCCAATTATGGTGCATATCAATGATCAAATCTGCAATGTTCAACCTTTATATGGGATGACAGGGGCTGTGATTGTAAAGGGATACAATGAATAGCTTTCCGAGACGTTCATATTAAATACCTGCTGTTAAAGGTCTTGATAGAACTGGAGAGGAGAGGCTAACACTCATATAAAGGATGGTTTCTGCAATAAGCCAGTATCAGGCCACAACGAATATTGGTATCACCAGTCAACATCATTAAATAACTAACCTCCCACTGGTCACACACTGGTTGAATCAACTTTGTTTCCCCGTCATTTCAATGACGTTATGTTGAACCAACGTTAGACGTTGAATTGATGTCTTTTCCAAGTGGCCTATAGATAAAATGTTATTTTACTCTACTCCTTTTTTTAAGAGAAAAAAAAAAGTGAAGTCCAGTGAGAATAAAGTATTCTACAGTAAATGTTCGATCTATAACTCTTGACTTCTTGAAAAGGTGAACTAGCTTTCCTCCAAAAGCTTACAGCTCTGTCGTCCTATCCCATTTCATCCAGGACATATCCCCAACCTCTCAGTAGCTCATAATTCCTTTACACTGCCACACTGTATAAAATCACGGGGCATGCATGCACAGACCTTCCTCACACAGCCCCTCTGCTCCATGTTAACACCCATCATTATTAATCTAATCAATTATAGAATCATTTGACGAGCTAAAGGCTAAGCAAATGTTGTAGAGAGTAAGCCTGCACTACACATCACGCTTCCCAATTAGAAATTGACAAATTATSCTTCTGTCAGGACCATTTGAATTCTGGTGAGCGTGATGATGTAAAAGTATTGAGCATTCAATAGGACAAAACTCTGTTCAGTAACTAGGCTTAATTATGGTTTTCTGATACAACAGGGTTCGGATCCCTCAGGAGCGAACTGCCCTGTCTTGACGTCTTGTACATGGAGAAAATGCTAAATCCTTCGCCATAATCGCTGAGCTTTGATTGCATTTTACCCCAGCCTGGTCTCATAGACTAGAAGTAACTTATGGCTTGGGGGTAGAAGCTGTCAAGAAGTCTTTTGGAACTAGACTTGGTGCTCCGGGTACCGCTTGCCATCCGGTAGCAGAGAGAAGAGTCTATGACTAGGGTGGCTGGAGTCTTCAACAATTTTTAGGGCCTTCCTCTGACACCGCCTGGTATAGAAGTCCTGGATGGCTGGAAGCTTGGCCCCAGTGATGTTAAAATTCATATAAGGAAAAAAGATATGCATCTGTTGGTCTCAGATACCTTAGGGGGTGTGGTTCGGGTAGGGGCGTGGTTCAGAAAACCAGTCAGTATCTGGAATGACCATAATTTGCATCATGCAGCATGATACATCTCTTTCGCATAGAGTTGATAAGGCTGATTGTGACTAGATGTCCCCAGGTACTTCGTCTAATAGAAAGGACACAGTGCTCTATCTCCAACTCTACGCTAACCAAAGAGTAAAGATAATTAGCAATGATCTAACAAGGAGGGGAAGATGCAGATTCGATTTTCCATGGCATAGTTCAATTATATAATTTTATAATGAGGGATACCTGGAGAAAATTGAATCTCTCTGAAATGAAAATGATTGGCCCTCCCTTCAGTAAAATATATTTTTACTGACCCTCCCTGAACTTTTGAAAAAAAACTATTGACCATCCCCTATACCCAAAATAATAATTAAAACATAAAGTGGATAGCAGAGAAAATGTGTACCATTTACCCTCACTCCTACAGTAGGACAAACCAGAGCCTTTAATATTAAGTTTTTGCCATGTAATGCTTGATTTTGCAAGAGTTACATGGCAAAGTAGCCGGAAGGTTGTGGATTCACAGGCCACCGTGGACAACGGTGAAAACATATCCATTATAGTCAAAGCACTTGTCACGACTTCGACCGAGGCAGGCTCTCCTTCCCGTTCGGGTGGCGTTCGGCRGTCGTCGTCACCGGCCTATTAGCTGCCACTGATCCTTTTCTCCCCCTCCCTATGTGTTTATTGGGTTCACCTGTTTTGTATTAGGGTTAATTAGTTGGGCTTATTAGTCAGCCGGCCCGCACGTTTCTTTGTGCGGGATTGTTTGTTTGTAAGTAGTGGTGTTGGTTTTGTGCTACGTGTTTACTGGACTGTGTTCGTTTCCCCCGTGTCTGGGGTTGGTTAAGAAGTACACCCAGTGTGTTAGTAGGGTGGCCTAGTTTGTCCGTGTTCATTAAAGAACATTTGTATTTGCACCTGCTGTTTCCTGCGCTTTGACTTCACACTCCGACACCCAGGCCTTACAGCACTGCTGAATCTATCATCTTATTTAACCTTTTATAAACCCATTTCATGCAATTCTATGTCATGACTGGAGACAAGCAGAATATTTTTCATTACAACAGAGCATGACAACGAATGAGCACATGCTGTAGTACCAAAAACATTTTGATTTCTATACAGGCTTAAAAATGAGGATAGTCTAAGTTTGGAACAGTGCTAAAGTTGTCTATCAACTGTAAAAAAATAAAATTAAAATAAAAACAGAACCAGTTGCAACTGAAGTATCTGATCATCAGTGAATTTGAGAAAAAGCCATTCATTGGTTAAGTTTGGGATCGGTGTCCCTTCCACGGGACGGTTGAGCTAACGCAGGCGAATGCGATAAGCATGAGGTTGTAAGAAACAAGAACATTTCCCAGGACATAGACATATCTGATTTTGGCATATATTGAACATGAAAGTTATTAAATTAGGCACATTTGGGCAGTCTTGATACAACATTTTGAACATAAATGCAATGGTTCATTAGATCAGTCTAAAACCTTGCACGTACACTGATTTTGGCCATCTAGTGGCCAAAATCTAAATTGCACCTGGGCTGGAATAATACATTATGGTCTTTCTCTTGCATTTCAAAGATGATGGTACAAAAAAATACAAACGACAGTTGGTTTTTTCTTTGTATTATATTTTACCAGATCTATTGTGTTATATTCTACTACATTCCTTTCACAATTCCACAAACTTCAAAGTGTTTCCTTTCAAATGGTACCAAGAATATGCATATCCTTGCTTCAGGGCCTGAGCTACAGGCAGTTAGATTTGGGTATGCCATTTCAGGTGAAAGTTGAAAAAAAGGGGCTAATCCCATTACATCAGGGATGTACTTGTAACTTTTTTTCATTTGGGAAACTGTCATTTTCAAATGTATTCTATTTTATTCCATGATATTATTGTTAAAAAATAGATTTGTGTTGACTGTGATTAGGGCATGGGAATATAAGAGCATATGCTAGGCTAAATTAACAAACTAGACATGCATAGTTCACCACATGATCCTCAAACCAAAGACTGGCCAAACTTGTGTTTSTAAAAGTGAATTCAAAGGCACCGTATAGCCTATCAAGGCTTTTTTACCCCATTATTATTTAAGGAGTGCATGGTGACTGAAGGAATTGGCTGACAACATCTATGGATAGTAGACTATAATTTTGTCTGTCACGAGATAGGCCTACCTTTAATTTATTGAATAGGGAAAAATAGGCTCCAACACAAAGCACTGTTGTTGTTAGTAGTAATTCAAATTAAAATGAAAACTTTAAATGAATTAGGTCTTCTCGAATTAGCCTACCTTCAGCACCCATGCGCTGTCCGTCTTCTTGCCATTTCATAGTAATGTATGTAAAGTACTCGAATATGGTTATTGTGAGATCAATAACTTTCCCCAGCTGTCATCCTCAGCAGATCTATGGTGAGAAACATCTTGGTTCCCAGTGCAAAAACCCTGTGCAGGATATTACAAGGTTGCTTCAGACCGTTCTATGACAGATGCCAGTAGCTGACGCTGTGGTAGTCCATGTGGGGTTAAACGTCATCAGAATGGCTGGCTTGGAACTTCTGAAAATGTATTTTAAAGAACTGATTCTAGCACTGAAAGATTCCAAAAAGCGGCCAATCAGTTCAGGTCGGTTACCATCGTTGGGCCGCGGGTGTGAAAGATTCAGCAGGCTACTGGCATTACACACCTGGCTAAAAGACTACTGTAGCTCTGTTGGAATCACTTTTATAGATACGTTTGACACCTTCTGGAAACAGAAGATACTCTACAGGAATGACAGAGTCCATCCAAATCATTGTGGTTCCTGAACTTATCAATGACCCCAAGACCAGCTCAGCTTAATCCCTACCATTGTGAAAATTAGTTGTCATAATACTGCATCAAAAGTACATTATCCCAGGGGTGTTGGCAGACACAATGTAAGTAACTTAATTTATGTCCCCCTAACTGCTCTGAATACCTCTGTTGATCCTACAGCTATTGTATTCAGTAATCATGTGCCTATGAACCAGAGTTACACTGTTAGCACTGAGGCGGTGTAGGAAGTCCACTGTGTGTAGCTCACCGTGCAGCTCCAATTTAAATAAGCTTCCCAGTAAAGTTTCCCAGTCGTCCGGGTTTGTTCTTAACTGACTTGCCTAATTAAATACAGGTTAAATAAATAAATAATGCGTTAAAAATAATCAAGCAACCCAGAAAGAGGTAAGCTAACTATCTCTGAAACTCACTTAGATAATACCTTTGATGATACATTGGTAGTTGTACATAATGTAGTTATAACATCTACCGAAAAGAAATACCAACGGGGGCGGTGTTGCAGTCTATATTCAGAACCACATTCCTGTAAAGCTTAGAGAGGATCTCATGTTAAATAATGTTAAAGTAATATGGCTACAGGTTAAATCTGCCTCACCTAAAGCCCACTCTTGAAGGAAAGCTACTGTAGACAACCTGTTACATCTGCTCCTGCCACGCCCTCTACTGCTCATCCTGTGTCTCCTTGACCTGCCGCCACTCCCCCAGTGCTCTCTCCCTCTCTCTCTGTGTTTGTGATTGTGTGGGCGGATACATATGTGCTGGAGTCAGAGCAGATCCCCACCAGCTCCAACCTGTTCCATAATCAAGACCTCTACAAATACTCAGTCCTGCCACTTCCACACAGCCAGATCGTAGTCTCTGCTCAGTCAGTGTACGTTTCTAGCCATTTGTTACTATTTAGATCCTCTTTTGCCTGTTTTTTGCCTGACACAGTTTTCCTCTCTGCTACAGTTCTGCCTGCTCTGACTCTGGTCCCTGCCTCCAGTCCCACGTCTCCACATCCTGCTACTCTGCCCTGGATTCCCCACTTTACTGATCCCTTGAATTCCCCTCCGGACCTGCTTACCCTGTCCCAACACCTCTCGCTCCAGCCTCCGCACCTGGTTTCCTGCAACCCGCCCGAGCTTCCCCTGGCCTGCACTCCATCTCCCTGTGTTTCAATAAATACCTTGGTTACTTCCTCCCAGTCTCCTCGTCTGAGTCTGCTCTTGGGTTTCCCTGTTCCACTCTGCGTAACACAATCAAGTGCTAACAGTCAGTATCTAGATAATATGTGTGAAATGCTTGATAATGTACGTATGTGATATCAACAGAGAAGTATATTTTCTGGGTGATTTAAATATTGACTGGGTTTCATCAAGCTGCCCACTCAAGAAACTTCAAACTGTAACCAGTGCCRTCAACCTACCAGGGTAGTTACAAACAGCACAGGAATGTGTATTGATCACATCTTTACTAATGCTGCAGAAATTTGCTTTAAAGCAGTATCCAAATCCATAAGATGTAGTGATCACAATATAGTAGCCATATCTAAGAAAGTTCCAAAGTTCCAAAGGCTTGGCCTAATATAGTGTATAAGAGGTCATACAATACGTTTTGTAGTGATTCTTATGTTGATGATGTAAAGAATATTTGCTGGCCTGTCGTGTGTAATGAGTAGGAACTAGACGCTGCACTTTACACATTTATGAAATTGCCTATTCCAGTTACTAATAAGCATGCACCCATTAAGAACTGTTAAATCCCTGTGGATTGATGAGGAATAGGAAAATTGTATTGTTGAGAGGGATGAGGCAAAAGATATGGCAAATAAGTCTGACAGACCAACCGATTGGCAAACTTACTGCAAATTGAGAAATCATGTGACTAAACTAATTAAAAAGAAAAAAAACTATAATTTGAAACCAAAATAAATTATATAAAGAATGACCGTAAAAGCTTTGGATCACCTTTAAATGACAAAAAGGCAAACTCTGCTCCATCATTCATTGAATCAGATGGATCATTCATCAACAAACCCACTGATATTGCCATCTGCTTTAATGATTTTTTCATTGGCAAGATTAGCAAACTTGGACACTACTGTAACGGTTTTCCTCCTCCTCTTCATCCGAAGAGGAGGAGCAGGGATTGAACCAAAATGCAGCGGGTTGTGATGACATRTTGATTTATTAAAATAAACAAAACAGACAAAGACGAAAACGAACTATACTTGATATAACTAACAAAATAACAAAACGATGTAGACAGACCTGAACAAACGAACTTACAAATACACGAAGCACGCTGACACAGGAACAGACTACATAAACGCACGAACAAACCGAAACATTCCCGTATGGTGTAACATCGACACAGACACAGGAGACAACCACCCACAACGAACACTGTGAAACAACCTACCTAAATATGACTCTCAATTAGAGGAAACGCCAAACACCTGCCTCTAATTGAGAGCCATACCAGGCAACCCTAAACCAACATAGAAACAGAAAACATAGAATGCCCACCCAAACTCACGTCCTGACCAACTAACACATAAAACAAACTAACAGAAATAGGTCAGGAACGTGACAACTACACATCCAAGTATATCTGACCAAATTATGACAGACAAACATTGTACTTTTGAATTCTGTAAAGTGCGTGTGGAAGAGGTGAAAAAATTATTGTCTATCAACAATGACAAGCCACCGGGTCTAACAACCTGGATGGAAAATTACTGAGGTTAATTAATAGTGGACGATATTGCCACATCTTCACTTTAGCCTATTAGAAAGGATGAGCCCTAAGACCTGGAGAGGAGCAAAAGTCATTCCACTACCCAACAACAGTTGTACTGGCTCAAATAGCCGATCAATTAGCCTGTTACCAACACTTAGTAAACTTCTGAAAGAAATTGTGTTTGACCAGATCCAATGCTAAAACCACAAACCCCCCCAAAAAACGACTTCCTGAATGGATTGTTCTCAGGTTTTCGCCTGCCAAATTAGTTCTGTTATACTCACAGACACTATTTTAACAGTTTTGGAAACTTTAGAGTGTTTTCTATCCAAATCTACCATATACATATCATGTCTTCTGGGCCCGAGTAGCAGGCAGTTTAATTTGGGCATGCTTTTCATCCAAAATTCCGAATGCTGCCCCCTACCCTAGAGAAGTTAAAGGAAAAATCTTTGTCCAGTTCGAGGTAAGTAATCGCTGTTCTGATGTCCAGAAGCTCTTTTCGGTCATAAGAGACGGTAGCAGCACCATTATGTACAAAATAAGTTACATACAATGCGGAAAACAACACAAAATAGTACAATTGGTTAGGAGCCCTTAAAACAGCAGCCATCCCCTCCGGCACCATGCTCACACCTCTATTCSACATCAGGTAACTGATGCGAGCACTATAACAAGATAAAAAATACCCCTTATGGAACAGCAGGGACTGTGAAGAGACATGCATACGTACACAAGCTCTAGCACACGCACTCTAAACACATGCACATTGTAATATTGTTGTATGGTGGTATTATACATTGTATTGTAGATATGTAGTTGTGTAATAATGTTATATGATGTACAGTTTTTTCTTTTGTTTTATATGCAATGTAAGTGCCTTAATGTGTTTGGACCCAAGGAAGAGTAGCTGCTGCCATGGAAGCAGCTAATGGGGATCCTTAATAAATACAAAATACAATTACAAACTCTGATAAATAGATTCATTATGGGCAACTAAATATTTTGTTTTTATTAAAATAAATTATAGCAATAGCAAGCATACATCCGGTCCTCCATCTCATCTTCACGCTCCCCCTCTTAAGCTGAACAGGACATCAGTAGGCATAGTCACACAGATAGAGCATTTTTAGGACAAATTGACTCGCCTCCTGAAGTGCCACCATACACAGCACAGTCATKGGTTAGGCAGCACAATTTTATTTTACATCAGCAAGAGCAGGCCAGGCCTCATGATTGGGAACACCTCTCCATTGCAGTGTGTAACGCAGTGTAGCCTAGTTTTATATACACCACTAAGGAAGTAAAATTGCTTTTCTAGCATGCTCTTTGTATAGYCTAGGCCTATAGCCTATATTATAGGCCAGCATTTGTCAAACTTCTTTTGTGCCAGGGACACTCCAGAGGTGTCAACAGCCAGTCTGTTGCAATATTGACATTTTGTTGCACCAAAGGATGAGAAGCTGGTCTCAAATAGGTAGGTAGAATGAAAGGGAATTACCATCTTCAAATCAAGTCAGTTTATTTGTCTGGTAGGCCAAATACAAGAGGTGTAGACCTTACAGTGAAATGCTTACTTACAGGTTCTAACCAATCGTGCAAAAAAGGTATTAGGTGAACAATAGGTAGGTAAAGAAATAAATAAACAGTTAAAAGACAGGCTATATACAGTAGCGAGGTTATAAAAGTAGCGAGGCTACATACAGACACCGGTTAGTCAGGATGATTGAGGTAGTATGTACATGTAGAACCTTTTGAGGATCTYAGGACCCATACCAAATCTTTTAGTTTCCGGAGGGGGAATAGGCTTTGTCGTGCCCTCTTCAAGACTGTCTTGGTGTGTTTGGACCATTCTAGTATGTTGTTGATGTGGACACCAAGGAACTTGAAGCTCTCAACCTGCTCCACTACAGCCCCTCCACTACATTCGATGAGAATGTTTTCCTGTAGTCCACAATCATCTCCTTAGTCTTGTTACGTTGAGGGATAGGTTGTTATTCTGGCACCACCCGGCCAGGTCTCTGTCCTCCCCCCTATAGGCTGTCTCGTCGTTGTCTGTGATCAGGCCTACCACTTTTGTGTCGTCTGCAAACTTAATGATGGTGTTGGAGTCGTGCCTAGCCATGCAGTCAAGGAGGGGACTGAGCACGCACCCCTGGGGAGCTCCAGTGTTGAGGATCAGCGTGGCAGATGTGTTGCTACCTACCCTCACCACCTGGGGGCGGCCCGTCAGGAAGTCCAGGATCCAGTTGCAGAGGGAGGTGTTTAGTCCCAGGATCCTTAGCTTAGTGATGAGCTTTGAGGGTACTATGGTGTTGAACTGCTTTCCTGTGTGTGCATCAGATGTGACCCCATCAGTTTGTGAATGTGATCCATGTCTACATCACCTAGCCAGAGTTGAGAATAGGATGAACATAGCGAAAATACCTCGATCCTCGGTCTCTCCAGACTCCTAGCTTTTTCTTGAAATCGACAATTTTATCATTTGCTTGGAAAATGTCACTTACGTGACCCTGCATGGATAGGTTGAGCAGCAGTCTCGTCAGTAGGCCTACAGATCCCAATATAACGGCCTCATCATAATCCACGTCCAGTTATGTACTTGTTCATAACATTACATATTTCACCTGCAGTTGTATTCTGAGCCAATTCTTTGCAACAAATACATATTCATATACTGTATTTAGCGAATATATACAAGAAGTGGAGATTCGAAATGTCAGTTGTCTAATCTAATTGGATAGCAAACCAATTTGATGTGCGGGCTCTGTCTAAAACCTGCATGTGATTGAATATCATCTGCCATATCCTGGATTCTGGGTGTGACAGTGTCATTGGAAAGTGGAATTTCACTGATCTTTATAGCAGCAGTTGTGCATAAAACCTCTCGGCAAGCATCCACGAATGAGGGCATGACCAGCTTTTCAACTATAGTGAAAGGAGCCTGGCACTTGGAAATGTTATGAGAGACTACCTGACTACACCGCTCGAGTGCGGGAGTGTTGCAAAATAAATGTAGAAATCCATGTTATTCAATTATTGCACCCACACTGCTCRTGCGTGTCAACGAGCATCTGCGTTGCCAAGGGCTAAATTAGAAGTCCTTTCTATTTCTGATGCAGATCGCACTGCAAGTCCTGCCTCTCCCATCTCCTCATTGGTTTATAGAAGCAGGTACCCACGTGCCATCTCCTCATTGGTTATACCCACGTGGGTGATTGAAAGACGAACTGTGTTCCCGGTTGTCGTGGTAATACTATGAAAGTTTAGATGCCAATCACCATATAAATTCAAAGATGAAAAAGCCTGGAAGGAGGAGAGATGACTAGAAACGATTCGGTTGAGCGTTTTATGTGTGGATTATCGGAGTAGAGGACCTTGTGCATTTCAGGTAAAATAACAACCTCATGTATATATCCCAGGACAAATTAGCTAGCAACAGCAAGCTAGCTAAATAGGACAAATTAGCTAGCAAGTGCAAGCTAACTAGCTAAATTGCCATAAATATTTAATACTTTTCGACCTGTCCCCAAATTAATGTCATTGGTTCAGAGTTTGTTTTGATATTTTAACCTGCGTGTCGTGGTCGCGTTTGGTGTAGGGGGACAAAACGCGCACGCGTTTGGGTTCCGTATGAYGGTATGACGGTTTTATTAAACTCTCGTTGTCTGGGAAATTATTGTGCAGCATTTTTTGGTGGTTGGTGAAGTTGTCTGGTTYATCCTTGAGATGTGTATGCTTTGTTTCTAAATGTCTGTGCATTTTCAAAGGCTTCATATAGTTGCCGGTTTTGGCAGGGAGCTGTTATTTGAAACAATTCCAGGGAGAGCGAGAGAGAGTGTGCAGCGCAGCGCAGCAGGACTAGTTTGTGTGCGTGTGTGTGTGTGTGTTGTGTGGCTACACTTCGTCATGGTAACACAATGTGTTTACTGTGGACTGCATAGTTAAACGCATTGCGCAAGTAGGCCTACGACAAGTATCAAGTATTAATTCAAGTCAAATGTGCCGTTGACCACAACAAAAAAAACAATCGTATTCAAGACAAATATGCAGCAGACTGGTAGGCATTCTTCCACTGACCGTCGCATTTTATTGAGACCACACTAGGCACACTTGATATTGCGCACCGAGCAGAGAATCAGGGATGAGGAGCATCATCGAGCACACATGGAATACTATAGCAAGCAACTCATTCTCAAACCCTGAACAATATGACATTTAATTGTTTCAAAATTACATGACCCTCCCCTGGACTACATTTAAAAAAAATWGTAAACATCCCCCTGACTGAAATTGAAAAAGAATGTCCCTCCCCCATTTTCCTCCAGTTAACTATTGTGTACAATTCAAACTCTCCCTAAATGTAGCAGGCAGATATAGTGGGCTATGACCGGAGGCGTTGGGGTGACATTTCCACTGGCAAATTGAGGTGTAATCCTTTGAAAATGGAATGTCAGTATATGCTATTCAAAAACTGGAATCCTTAATTTAGCTGCACAAACTGAATGTGCCACAGACACCACTAACATGTACTTCTTCTAATAAGTGGGAAAAGTAACAGAGACTACAACAATGCCACTGTATAATGGATTAGCAGCAGAGTTGAATCCGGACTGAATTTAAAGCAGTTCTCTGTAACTCTTAGGCACACCTGAATTCTGTTACAACTGAGTTGTTGGGATGGGAATAAGATGCTAGTTAGAACGCCCACACTGACAGTACTGTTGACACGGAAGATATAGATAAATGAAGCATGCTAATGTGCTTTCCAGGGGCTCAATGCTCCAAGAAATAGATAATCCAAGGACCTGTCATCGCTCGGATTAACTCGTAATACGAACAGAGGATTAGGCAGAGAATATTATAAAAGGTGAATATGGGCTACCAGTCTGAATAACAATATTTTCACAACTTAATACAAACTACAGAAAGTGATTATTCAAAACAAGGTACTGTGTCAATGCTCATAGATCATAAACGAAACCTTGTGTGAAATATAGAACACACAGTGAAAACGTGGGTTACTACCCATAGAATATAAATATCTATATTAAAATGCAATCTAATGTAGATTATACAATTGTTTTACACTGAAAAGCCCTACAAAGTTAAATTGGGAAGCCGATAAGGTGACGTTGAGAAGTTTGGGGGGCATTCGTGATGACTGGTGCCCAAGATGTTTCGAAAAAACGCACAGATGTTGAATGGGTGGAGGATGTCAGAGTGAAATGTAGCTGTGGCAGGTGCCAAGATACACCCTGCATCAGAAATAGACACAGGTAGACACCAGGCGCCAGCCACAAGTTACTGGCACATGGTGAAGTGGACTTGGCACCGGCAGCTAGCGAACAGATGTTAGATCCAGGACAGATAATTACATCAGTGAGCGAGCAGACATTTTTCCACTTAATTTCAGTCTTTTAAAAGTGTGACTAGTCCCGGAGGCCCTCGGCTAGCGAGACGCCCCCGGACCATTTCCTGGTAGGGTGCCCAAGGCATTGCACGGCGCCCAGTAGGGTTGCTGATCGGTGGGCCTTCAACATGGCCTAGGCCTCGGTGGGGGGGTGTCAGTCCTGGCGGTAGAAAAAAGTGGTGGGGAGGGAGGGGGAGTGTGTGTATGTGTGTGGGGGGGCAGCAAAAGCTGTCAGCAAAATGAATCTCTTTTGTTGGGTTGAATGAGGATACACCCGGGCTAATTAAATAGTGCTCAGATGACACATGCATTGTTGATGAAATAACAAATAGGCTTTTGATTGGCAATTTCACCCTTCATCAAGTGCCAACTTGACACCAACGGTAGAGTGGAACCTTCAAAAAAACTGAAAGGTAAAGGAAATGTATTTGATGTGTCAAAAAGCAAAAAAAAGGTTGCCTAGATATGCCAGGTTATTTTGTTAATGGAAGTAGCATTGGTTAATTCTGTATTGCGTGTGCATAAAAAAACGACCCCATCCTCATTGACTAATTCTGTATTGCATGTCTTTAAACTGCATTAAAGAAAGTCGGTTTTCTGCCTTGTTTATGAGGGTACACTTTTGACCAGATTTTCTCTTACAGGTGTATATCATGGCTCTTGCTCTGTTCTCTATCCGACAACTCGGTTGCATTTGGTACCAGGAAAATAACTTTGGTGTGCTCCTCCCACTCAGCGTCCAATGAGTCTTCATTAATGTCTATCAGGGAAGATAGTTAATAGGTTAGTGGGAACTGGACAATTTCTAAGTAGATCTTAGTCGCAATTTAGCGACCCAGATCCACAATGCCATGCCGGGATTGAGCTCCAGGACAATGGTTCTCCCCGGCCCAGGCCCACGATAAATCTCACCTTAAAAGGAAGTTAACTTGTTCTGCTACATTGCTTAATGAGCTGAACTAGTAAACAGTGCTGTGTTACTTTCTCTGATTGATCGGTGACAGTGTCTTTATGGCCGTCGGATGAAACTCGAAGGGACAGCAATGGGGGGCTTCGTGGCAGCCACTTTCACCACATCCCTCCTCAGTAACAAATGTGTTGGCGTGTTTGTTTCCTCAACACTCAATAAAGTAAAAGGGAGTGGGTAGTCCTCCAAAGAGGTGACTTCACAGCTTTTATGATTGAGTGGGGGCTGAGTGGGCGGAGGGGAAGGCGGCTGAACTGGATTAGGGAAATTTACAGTCCAAAAGACATTAGATAATTCACGGCGTGAAACAGTGTAATAAATAATGGGCGCGGGCAAATAGGCTGCCGCATTGACTATCACCGAGCGACAAAGACCTTTGTTGCCCTTCCCGGTGCAAGTGGGCACCAATAACCCCCCTCCTGGCAGCAACCTGTCTGAAATACAAGTGCCCTTCACCCAACCTATGAGAGACGCTCTACGGGATAAATATGGAAGGTTGATATAGCACTTTATTATGAATAATGAGGACATTTGCATAATATTGAACAGCTTCTTGATATTGTACATAGAGACAGTACATCCTCTAAGAGGAATTCTCTTTATTCTGAATTTCTTCATAACGTGTGTTACTCCAACTCATTTCTGAATGTAAAAATATCGAAGTAATGGTTCTTGTTTGACATTAAATGAGAGACACTTCCACCCTTTATTAAACCTCCATTTCCATTCATTGACATTGGTTCTGATCTTCCTCCCCAGATCCCAATAGGCCTACACATTCACAGACTGTCATGGGAATAGACATTGCAGCTATGCACTTAAGTGCTCCCTCTGATTATAATCCACCACTCACGCCCTTATTTAACCTACAAAGAAGTAGGAATTAGTCGGAAACTCAAAAGGGGTGATGATATTAATTTAACAATCCTTTTGATCCGAATGTGCAAATTGTTCAATCAGATAAACAAGGTAGATGGATTATTTTAAATATGTTTTTGGAACATAAAGAGATTTGGCTCATTAATCTATATGGTCCAAATAATGATGATCCATGCTTCTTTGAAAATAGATATAATAATTTATCAAGCCTACAAGAACTACAAGACTCTATTATTTTGGTGGGAGATTATAATAAGCTTTTAATTACCTCAATGGACCGTAAAGGAAATCACACTACAAACCCTTATGCACTATCACCCTTATGCACTTAATGAAAACACAAATATCATGGATATAATGGAACTAGTGGATATATGGAGGCTTAAATATACTGAACTAGTGAGATCGGATCATCAAATAATTGGCATATACACAGTGCATTTGGAAAGTATTCAGACCCCTTGACTTTTCCCACATTTTGTTACATTACATCTTTATTCTAAAATGGATTAAATTCCACACAATACCCAGTAATGGTTTTTAAAGATTTTAACAAAAAGAAAACAGAAATAACTTATTTTCATAAGTATTCAAACTTTTTGCTATGAGACTCGAAATTGAGCTCAGGTGCATCCTGTTTCCATTGATCATCCTTGTTTCTACAACTTGATTGGGGTTCACCTGTGGTATATTCAATTGATTGGACATGATTCGGAACGGCACACACCTGTCTATATAAGGTCCCACAGTTGACAGTGCATGTCAGAGCAAAAAACAAACCATGAGGTTGAAGGAATTGTACGTAGAGCTCCGAAACAAGATTGTCTCGAGGCTCAGATCTGGGGAAGGGTACCAAAACATTTCTGCAGCATTGAAGGTCCCCAAGAACACACTGGCCTCCATCATTCTTAAATGGAAGATGTTTGGAACCACCAAGACTCTTCCTAGAGCTGGCTACCCAGCCAAACTGAGTTATCGGGGGAGAAGGGCCTTGGTGAGGGAGGTGACCAAGAACCCGATGGTCACTCTGACAGAGCTCCAGAGTTCCTCTGTGGAGATGGGATAACCTCCCAGAAGGACAACCATCTCTCCAGCACTCCACCAATCAGGCCTGAAGCCACTCCTCAGTAAAAAGGCACATAATAGCCCGCTTGGAGTTGCCAAAAGGCACCTAGAGACTCTCAGACGATGAGAAACAAGATTATCTGGTTTGAATAAACTAAGATTGAACTCTTTGGCCTGAATGCCAAGCGTCACGTCTGGAGGAAACCTGGCACAATCCCTACATTGAAGCATGGTGGTGGCAGCATCATGCTGTGGTGATGTTTTTCAGCGGCAGGGACTGGGAGACTAGTCAGGATCGAGGAAAAGATGAACAGAGCAAAGTACAGATAGATCTTGATGTAAACCTTCTCCAGAGTGCTCAGGACCTCAGACTGGGGGGCGAACGTACAGCGTTCAACAGGACAACGACCCTAAGCACACAGCCAAGGCAAAGCACTAGTGGCTTCGGGACAAGTCTCTGAATGTCCTTGAGTGGCCCAGCCAAAGCCCGGACTTGAACCCGATCGAACATCTCTGCAGAGATCTTAAAATAGCTGTGCAGCGATGCTCCCCATCCAACCTGAAATAACTTGAGAGGAGSAGCAGAGAAGAATGGGAGAAACTCCACAAATACAGATGTGCCAAGCTTGTAGGGTCWTACCCAAGAAGACTTGAGGCTATAATCACTGCCAAAGGTGCTTCAACAAAGTACTGAGTAAAGGTTCTGAAAACGTATGGAAATTTGATATTTCATAAAAAAAAWTATAAACCTGTTCTTGCTTTGTCATTATGGGGTATTGTGTATAGATTAATGAAGGATATTGTTTTTATATAATCAATTTTAGAGTAAGGATGTAACGTAACAAAATGTGGGACAAGTCAAGCGGTCTGAATACTTTCTGAAGGCACTGTACATTACTCTTACAGAATTTCCACGTGGGCGAGGATATTGGACAATTAATCAAAGCTTATTGGATGACAACTTGTTTTTAACCAGGACAGAATAATTTATAACTGACTTTTTCCTACATGACATACAGTGCCTTGCAAAAGTATTCATCCCACTTGGTGTGTTTCCTATTTTGTTGCATTACAACCTGTAATTTAAATAGACTTTTATTTGGATTTCATGTAATGGACATACACAAAATAGTCCAAATTGATGAAGTGAAATGTAAAAAAAAAAAGAAAAAGAAGAAAAACTGAAAAGTGGTGCATGCATATGTATTCAGCCCCTTTGCTATGAAGACCCTAAATAAGATCTGGTGCAACCAATTACCTTCAGAAGTCAAATAATTACACCTGTTCTGAAAGGCCCCAGAATCTGCAACACCACTAAGAAAGGGGAACCACCAAACAAGCAGCACCATGAAGACCAAGGAGCTCTCCAAACAGGTCAGGGACAAAGTTGTGGAGAAGTACAGATCAGGGTTGGGTTATAAAAAAATATCTGAAACTTTGAACATCCCACGGAGCACCATTAAATCCATTTTTAAAAAATGGAAAGAAAATGGTACCACAACAAACCTGCCAAGAGAGGGCCGCCCACCAGTTACTCACGGACCAGGCAAGAAGGGCATTAATCAGAGAGGCAACAAAGAGACGAAAGATAACCCTGAAGGAGCTGCAAAGCTCCACAGCGGAGATTGGAGTATCTGTCCATAGGACCACTTTAAGCCATACACTCCACAGACCTGGGCTTTACGGAAGAGTGGCCAGAAAAAAAGCCATTGCTTAGAAAAACATGGGCAAACACGTTTGGTGTTGGCCAAAACTTAGAGAATAGAAGAATAGAAAGGTTCAGAACTTTTTTGAAAACTTCACAGCACAGTTGAAAAATATGGCAAATATAAATCAATACTGGATTGTGTTCGGTGATAGATGGGAGTGGTTGAGTGGAGCTGAAGGTTGGGACTAAGAACAAACAAAAAGAATAACTATTTAAAATATGATGTGTCCGTAAAATGTTAATAGTATGTATAAGCTGGAAGTAGAAGTCTAAGAGTTGTTGTCCATTAGTTTACTCCATTTAGGGGAGGGATGGTAGGGTTATAAACATATATTAATTATATATATTTTATATATACTATAATACAAAAAAAATATGGGGAGCTTGGAAATGATGCCAGACAATTACATTTATGGAAGTGTGACAGGAGAAAGCATGACGCCTGACATTCCAGCCCTCTGTGGTGTGATACTGTTAAAAAAAAAACACAGATAATGCTAAGAGTGTGCAATCTGTCATCCAGGCAAAGGGTGGCTTTTGAAGAATCTCAAATCTAAAATATATTTTGATTTGTTTAACACTATTTTGGTTACTACATGATTCCATATGTGTTATTTAATAGTTTTCATGTCTTCACAATTWTTWTTTTTTTAAATAGTAAAAATAAAGAAAAACCCTTGAATGAGTAGGTGTTCTAAAACTTTTGACCGGTAGTGTACATTTTTAAAATGGGGTGCAGATGGCAGATTGAGAGCGCTCCCCCTGGCTGGCAAAATCTCATTGGAAATGGCAATAGGGTCCAAATGTGTTTAATTACTGGGCTGGGAATGGGGCTAGCCATAGACCTGGCACATTGCATAAAGGGTTAAACCGATCCAGGTCTAACACAGACAGGAGAGAGTAAAGTAACGTAGAGTAGGTAGTGAGTGAGTGAGTGAGGGAGTGAGGGAGTGAGGGAGTGAGGGAGTGAGGGAGTGAGAGGGGGGGATGCAGCAGATTGTGACTCTCTCTCCCCTGGGTCAGGTCTGTGTTTCTCTGTCCTCTCCTCTGCTCTGTATTTCCCAGGAGTCCTCTCATCCACAATATGGCTAAATTATGACAGCCTGCTCCTCTCCTTTGGCGTGCTAGGCAAGAATTAGAAGGGTGTAATGTGGGAGGAATCAGAGACCCGGAAGCATTGACCTAATAGGGTGTCTTTCTCAGCGTCTCTGGATTAGAACACTCTTTTGTTCTGGAAGAGTAGTCAGATAGGCGGCCAAGTTATTAGAAATTGTTTACTCAGCTCTATTGTAAAGTGCCTCAAAGAAGATGATACTAGTTTGTACAACAAGATCATGATATGATATATTTCTGTCTCTGAAAAGTTAAAGAAACAGAGGTGGAGAAAATAGAGAAAGATGCTGTTGTTGAAATAGATACCCTACATGGCCAACAGTATGTGGACACCTGCTTGTCGAACATCTCATTCCAAAATCATGGGCATTAATATGGAGTTGGTTCCCCTTTTCCTCCTATGAAAGCCTCCACTCTTCTGGGAAGGCTTTCCACTAGATGTTGGAACATTGCTGCGGGGACTTGTTTCCATTCAGCCACAAGAGTGTTAGTGAGGTCGGGCACTGATGTTGGGCGATTAGACATGGCTCACATTCAGCGTTCCAAATCATCCCAAAGGTGTTTTATGGGGTTGAGGTCATGGCTCTGTGCAGGCCAGTTAAAATCTCCCACACCAATCTTGACAAACCATTTCTGTATGGACCTCACTTTGTGCACAGGGGCATTGTCATGCTGAAACAGGAAAGGGCCTTTCCCAAATTGTTGCAAAAAAGATTTCACTTCACTGGAACTAAGGGGCCTAGCTCGAACCATGAAAAATAGCCACAGACTGTTATTCCTCCTCCACCAAACTTTACAGTTGGCACTATGCATTGGGGCAGGTAGTGTTCTCCTTGCATCCCACAAACCCAGATTCGTCCATCGGACTGCCAGATGGTTAATCGTGATTCATCATTCCGGAGAACGTGTTTCCATTCCAGCCGACGCGTGGCATTGTGCATGGTGATCTTAGGCTGTTCTGCCGTGGAAACMWATTTCATGAAGCTCCCGTTGAACAGTTATTGTGCTGACGTCAGTTTGGAACTCGGTAGTGAATGTTGCAACCGAGGACAGACGATTTTTTGTGCTACGCACTTCAGCACACGGCAGTCCTATTCTGTGAGTTTGTGTGGCCTACCACTTCGCGGCTGAGCGGTTGTTGCTCCTAGACGTTTCCACTTCACCATAGCAGCACGGACAGTTGACAGGGGCAGCTCTAGCAGGGCAGAAATTTGATAAACTGACTCACTACTTCACAAGAGAGGGATTTGAACGTAAACATAATTTTTTTAATCAAAATTCATTTTTGGGGGGCAGAAATGCCTTCTGGACCATGTGAGCTTTCATATGCCTCAATTACAAAATGGTATGCCACCTGTAAATACGAATACAATTGTTAAATGACATGCTTAGTTGGTTTAGCCATTGAATAAGCCAGGAACCTCCCCGCTAGCCATGAGTGGCTGAGATAATAGATGGGCTGGACATGCCGAGAGTTGGGATTGGTCTGCCACGTAGCATGCTTACGTATATAACATGAGCTGCTCAGTACGTATAGGTAATCTTTTCTAGCGCAGCTTTTTTCAAGGATGCTCTCAACTTTCTGGAGGACCAAATTTTGATGGCAGTGGAATGTCCGATGGAAGCATAGTATGATAGCTCAGGAGATGGAGAAAATTCTGGCGTTTGATTGCAAATATGCGGAGGGAGTCGAACAGAGAACACACAGAAGGCTGTTGTATAAAACACCTCTCTCCGGATTACATCTTCAAAGTAAGGACAAATGGCACTTAAAGAGAGGGAGAAGCATTCATTCATATTGTACGAGACCCGACAGAAGCTGTGGTGTTATATGTTAGGTAGGAGTTGGTTGTGTGTGTACTGACCAGGACCGGTGTTCGCGGGGTCCGACATGTCAATCAACCTCTATCTGCCAATCAGGGGAAGCCTGGAATGTTTTGGATGCCGGGCATCCTGGTGGTTGGCGGAGTGGCGTGGAGGGGGTTGGCAGGGGGGTGGAGCATTGGAAGTTAAGACCAGGTTCAGCCTTTTGCTCTCTCCTCTTACGTCTGGGCTTCACAAGAGAAGGTCACGATTGGCTTGTGGTTATCTGTCATCTATTTGGCGTGTGCTACGGCAAACAGTAGCCTGTGTAAAGTTGGTTTAATAAACCGTCAATTCGCAAACTCAAGCCTCTGTCTGGACAATTGTTCATTTATGATCTATCAGGTCATTACATTGGTGTCAGAAGTAAAACGTTGATACAATTTAGCCAGCTAGCTAGCTGACTTATGTGGCTAGCTACCGTAGGTGAAACGGGGATTGAAAATGCTTCGAGGGAATCCGAAAGTGAAGGTGGAGGTAGGGGACGATTGAGCCAAGGAGGTGCGTGTGAATGGAGCGTCGGGGGTTCTGTCTGAGGAGATCCGCAGGGCGTCGGAGCGCAGAGGCCGCTTGAGGGAGGACGTTAGAGCGATGGCGGCTGAAGCGGGCATGAGTGCTTCGTCGACTGTATTTCGCGCGGATTTGGTGGGCGGACCGAAGTGGTGACGTCGACGCGGCGTGACGAGGAATCTGGGGCTCAGGATGTAAACAAAATGGCGGCGCCCAGTTCCCGGCTGCGTCCGTATCTGTTAAGTATTCCGGGTAGGGGGATTGGAAGCTTTTCATGCTCAGTTTGAACTGTTAGCTCATTTTAGGGGTGGTCGGATGAAGAAAGGGCACTGCAGTTGGCTTTATGCTCACGGATGAAGCTCTGGCTGTTTGATATTGATTAGCCCCGAGGACAGGCATGATTATGGTGCTTTAGTGGGAGCACTGAGGAGGCGCTATGGACAGTGTGTAAGCCGCGGCTACTGCGCTCCGAACTGAGTAATAGACGCAGGCAGCCTGGAGAGCCTCTACGGGTGCTAGCTAATGACATTGAGAGCTCTCTTCGGCGGGCATATATCATGCCCTCTCGTGCAGAGCGAGCTAGCACGGGACCAGTTCATACAGGCGCTCTCTCCTACGGAGCTGCGCATACAGACCCAGCTGGCTCATCCTGAGTCATTGCAGACAGCCTTGGAGATGGTTTTGGAGAGGGAGCTGGTGTGGGCTGGGGCTTCAGCTGGGGCTTTGGTGGGGGTGCAGGGAGACACACCTCTGTGCGAGCTGGGGGGCGAGCAGCCAGCAGGAAAAGCCTGCTTGGGTGGCCGAATGACAAAACTCATTCGTGCTGTGTCCTACAGGCGGCACGAAACACACGCCCTGGTCCCAGGGTCTGCTGGGGTTGTGGCCAGCCAGGCATCTGCGCCGAGATTGCCCCATGTCCCCAGAGCTCAGGGAAACGGCTCGGGGTCCGCATAGACGGGTAGTGCGGACCCCTGGTTCTATCCCAACCACATCATCTTCAGGAGGAGCCCACCGGCACAGCGGGGAAGCAAGGCTCCACTTCCCCCAGAAGCAGACGAGGCAAGCGGATGGAGCCTGTGTTTGTGGTGGCCGGACCTGTGTTGGGGCTTTGTCATGTCCCTGTCACTGTGGAGGGGGTGCCCTGCTGCCTGGTGGCACTGGGTCCACAGTAACCTGGTGAGGCCAGATATTTGCCAGGTTGGACTCAGTGTGAGCTAACACTGTGCAGCTCCGCACAGTCACAGGTGAGCTGGCACCCAATGAAAGGGAAGGGAATAATGACTCTGACAGTAGGGGGCAGGATGTGCGTCATCCTGTGTGTGGTGGCGTTGTGCAGGACCTTGTATCCTGGGTTGACTTTCTAGGAGCACAGGCTGCCAGTTAGACCTAAATAGGGGACATGAGCTACCAGGGAGGGCGGAGTCACCATGGCCCCCTAATGTCACATTCACTCAACCCATCAAACCCTTTACTCAAGTTAAAGCAGCAGAGACTCATGGCTGCGCTCCCCCACAGCTGTGTGTGACTTTTCCCCAGTCCCCCTGTCACCTACGGGTGTGTTACATTCCCCCAGCTACCTCCATGACACAGCCCTCTGTGAGCCCGGGCCGCACCCCACCCATACCCCAGATGGGAGAGGAGAGGACACTGTCTGCAGTGAGGGAGAGTATGGGAGGAACTGTGTTGGTTTGACCCAGACGCAGGAACGGTTGGGCAGTTGCTGTTTGAATTCAGAGACAGCTTTGCGTTGAGTGAGGAAGAGGTGGTCAGACTCATCTGGTGCAGCATGAGATCAGACACAGGTGATGCTCGACCCATCAAGATGCGTCCCCGCCGTATCCCGCTGGACCAGGAGGCGGCAGACAGAGCTGTGTTGAGATGCAGCGGACGAGACTTCATTGAGACCTCAGACAGCCCTGGCGGCGCCAGTCGTCATGGTTCCGAAGAAGGGGGCAAGCTGAGTTCTGTGCGGACTACAGGCGGCTGAATGAGGTAACAGGAAGGTCATACCCCATACCACGTATCGATGAGTCGCTGACCTGTTAGGGGCTCCTGGTTCTCTCACTAGACCTCCGCAGTGGCTTACTAGCAGGTGCCTCTCCCAGAGGCCAGAGCCAAAACTGGTTCTCCACTAACAGAGGACCACTGGATTCAAGGTCTGTGCTTTGGCCTGTGCAACGCTCCAGCTACTTTTGAGCGTTTGATGGACAGGGTGCTGGATGGCATCCCCGACAGCAGTGTCTGGTATACCTCGATGACATCCTGGCCATGGCAGCTCCTTCAGTCAGCGTGGGCGCTACGGCGTGTGCTGGAGAGGGTGGCTGCGCAAGTCTGAAGCTCCACCCCGAGAAGTGCCACTTATGAGGAGAGAGGTGTCCTTCTTGGGCCACCGAGTGGGGAAGGAGGGATCAGACCATGAAGGACAAGGTAGGGGCTGTCAGAGACTGGCCCCCCACCGACCAGCGTCAGCTGAAGAGCTTCCTGCGGCCGGCTCGTACTACAGGAGTTGTACGGGGCTTCTCAAGCGTTGCTGCTCCACTGAACCGCCTGCTGCGAAGGACAAGGCTTTCACTTGGACAGTGGAGTGTGAGGAGGCGTTCAACACCCCAAACGTGCACTGATCGAGGCCCCCGTGCTCGCCCCTGACCTCACCTTGCCCTTTATCCTGACACAGACGCGAGCAATGTGGCATGGGTGGGGTGCTGGCCCAGGTGGGGCAGAGGGGGAGAGTGTGTGGCGTACTTCAGAAAACATTTGACAAACATGAGCGCCGCAACTGTGTCACCCGGCGGAGCTCTTGTGTTGTGGCTTCCGTCAAACACTTCAAGTACTACCTGGTGGTCTGCCTTTACTGTAAGGACTGACCACTCTGCTCTCCAGTGGCTCATGTCTTCCGAAGCCAGAGGGGCAGGTGGCACGCTGGTGGAGGGCTTCAGCCGTATGACTTCACGGTGGTGCACAGGGCAGGGGCACGCCACTCCAACGCCGACCCATGTCCCGTCGGCCCTGTATGCAGACGGCTGCCGCCACTGTGAACGGAGAGAGGACGCGGAGAGAGAGCTGCGGCAGAGGAGGGTGTCGTGCACAGTGTGTCGGGCGAGCGGGCCTGTCGCTGTGAGCTGCAGATGTCGACGTGGCTGAATGGCGGCAGCAGCAGGACGGGACACAGACCTACAGCCAGTGTACAGTGGGTAGAGGCGCAGGTGAGGCCACCATGGGAAGAGGTGACAGCGCTCTCACTCGCGACCAAAGGGTTGTGGTCGAAGTTTGAGAGACTGCGGCTGGCTGATGGCGTGCTACAGCGGCATGGAAGGATCAGCTACGGGAGAGGAAGTGCAGGTGTGGTCCAAAAGCATTGCGGAGGCTGTGCTCCAGAGTACTCATGGGGGGGGACTGGACACTTTGGGGTCACAAAAACACTGCGCGTCTCCGTCAGGGTTCTACTGGGGCAGCACAAGAGGGATGTGGAGATTTTGTCCCGCTGTGACAACTGCACAGCGAGAAAGGGCCCCCCAGGCCGCTCTCATGTCTCAGCTCCAACAGTTCCAGTGGGGGCTCCCATGGAGGGTGGGAGTGGATGTAGTTGGGCGTTCCCCACCACAGACAGTGGAAACCGCTGGTGCTCACGGCCATGACTATTTCACAAAATGGCCGAGGCCTATGCTCTGCCTGACCAGGAGGCAGAGACCATCGTCGAGCCCTGACAGCGGGGATGTTCAGCAGGTTTGGAGCTGCAGAGTCCATCCACAGCGACCAAGGCAGAAACTTTGAGTCCCGTGTGTTCGCCACCATGTTGTGAGAGGCTGGGTATGCACAAGACCCGCACTACTCCTCTCCATCCTCAAAGTGATGGCCTTGTGGAGCGCTTCAACAAAACGCTTGGACAGCAGCTGGCCATCGTCTCTTCCAAACACCAGTGACTGGACAAGCACCTGCCTATGGTCTCATGGCATGCCGCTCCGCTGTCCAAGACTCCACCTCCTGCACGCCTGCCCTCCTCATTGCTGGGGAGAGAGATCCGCACCCTGCGGAGATGGCGTTTGGTCGGCCCTGGATAGCCCTCATGTTCCTCGGGGCCGGAGTATGCCCGGAGACTCCAGGACCGCCTGAGAGCCCACACCTTCGCCGAGAGCAGCTGGTGAATGCAGGTGTGAGGCAGAAAAGGAACTATGACGTGCACACCCGGGGAAGGCACTTTGTGGCTGGGGAGCTGGTCTGGTCTACAGCCCCCTAAGGAAAAAAGGCAGATGCCCCAAGTTGGACAGTCACTGGGTGGGACCCTGCAGTGTCCTGGAGAGGGGGAGGTTGTGTACGGGGTGCAGCTTCCTCCCAGGGAGAAAGGTGCGCCTGCACGGGACAGGTTAGCCCATACAGAGGGGCCTCTTCTCCCAAACCCCAGGAACCCCCACAATTCCCTCTCTGGCAATGACTTCTCAGCTCACCTCAGGTGCCAGACAAGGCTCAGACAGCCCACTCCTGTCTCCCTGTGTCAGCGTGGTTCCCCAGAGCCACGGACTGTATTACCCGTTCCCGCTGTCCTTGTCCCATATCCCTGCCTTATCCCCTGGTTCCCAGAGGGCACTCTGCGACCATCACGGCCACGCAGGCAAAGGAGACCTCCGGGTCGCTTAGAGACTTTGTTGTTTCCTCGGGGACGAGGGACTTTGTGGTGGGGGTGTGTAGCGCGACCAAGACAGCTGTGTGTTATGTGTTAGGCTAGGAGGTGGTTGTGTTGTACTGACCATTACCCGGTGTTCGCGGGGTCCGACATGTCAATAACCTGCTATTTGCCAATACGAGGAATGCTGGAATGTTCTGATGCGGGCATCCTGGTGGTTGGCGGAGTGGGCGTGGAGGGGGTTGGGCAGGGGTGGAGCATTGGAAGTTAAGACCAGGTTCAGCCTTGTGTTCTCTCTCTTTACGTTGGGCTTCACAAGAAGAAGGTCACGATTGGCTTGTGGTTTATCTGTCATCTATTTGGCGTGTGCTACGGCCCAAACAGTAGCCTGTGTAAAGTTGGTTTAATAACCGTCAATTCGCAAACTCAAGCCTCTGTCTGGAAAAATTGTTCTATTTTATGATCTAGTCAGGTATTAAATATTATTCAAGTAAGAGAGTCTAGTTAGCTACATTTTCAGATATTATACCTTTGTCAGAAAGTAGTTTTCTATAAGGGCACAAGGCGAGACCCAAATGCAGACACAGGAGGCAGATGGTTGAGCTCCCGCTACTTATTTTAACAAAAGGGGTAGGAAAAAGGCAAGTCGGGGACAGGCGAGAGTTCATAAACCAGGTCAGAGTCCAAACAGTACCAGGCGATAGGCAGGCTCGATGTCAGGACAGGCAGGGGTTCAGTGATCCGGTCTGAGTCCAAACAGTACAAGGGGATAGGCAGGCTCCAGGTCAGAACAGGCAGAGTGGTCAGGCAGGCGATTTTGGCGTCAGGACAGGTAAGGGTCAAAACCAGGAGGGCTAGGAAAAATCAGAGACTGGGAAAAAATAGGAGCTAGGAAAAATGTTGGTTGACTTGGCAAATCAAGACGAACTGGCACAGAGAGACAGGAAGCACAGGGATAAATACTCTGGGGATAATAAGCAACACCTGGAGGGGGGTGGAGACAAGCACAAGGACAGGTGAAACAGATCAGGGCGTGACAGTTTTCATTGCAAGTTAAAGCGTACTGTTAGCTAGCTAACGTTAGCTGGCTGGCTGGCTCGCTAGCTAACGTTAGCTGGCTGGCTGGCTCGCTAGCTAACATTATGTGTATGATCTGTGTAGTAATATTATTTGTACCTCAGAGCCTTTTGCTAGTGAACCTGCTTTGCTGTGATCTCCCGGGTGGCGCAGTGGTCTAGGGCACTGCATCGCAGTGCTAGCTGCGCCACCAGAGTCTCTGGGTTCACGCCCAGGCTCTGTCGCAGCCGGCCGCAACCGGGAGGTCCGTGGGGCGACGCACAATTGGCATAGCGTCGTCCGGGTTAGGGAGGGTTTGGCCGGTAGGGATATCCTTGTCTCAGTATGTAAAATGTATGCACTCTACTGTAAGTCGCTCTGGATAAGAGCGTCTGCTAAATGACTAAAAATGTAAATGTAAAACCTAGTTGGTTAGTTTTAGTTACCAGCAGATTCATGCAGGGCAGTAACGTTATGAGTTGGGATTATGGTTCACTCTTTAGGTAGCTAGCTATGCAAGTAAAATACATCAGTAATGCTATTTTGGACCACCAGGCTTCTGATGTCATGCAGCCAGTCATTTTTGTGTTCATACTTTTTCATAATGACAAGTTTGATGTTGGACGACAATAGAATGTTCATGATGTCACTGCGACAACTGTCTACAGGCATGTCGATAGACGTAGCATAAACCAGCCTTTAATCTTAAAATCTTTGGTTGTTAGGTACACTGCCGTACTCACTCCGTTTAGCACAGGCCCTCACACGTGAATTTTTAAAGAGATGGGTGAGGCTATGGCTATGGGTGTGAACAATGCTGAAGGGGTATAGACAAAGAAGAGCTCTCCAGTAGGTGTACCAAAACATTTTAGGGCCATTTTCTCAAAAGTGGGGTAATCAACTTTCCCATTGTTCCTCAACTGTAGTGTTATCCAATGTAAAAAACACAATTTCAAGTTTTGCTACAGAAGACCAAATCAAGCTCGTCCGTTGGTCACATATACAGTGGCTTGCGAAAGTATTCACCCCCTTAGTATTTTTCCTATTTTGTTGCCTTACAACCTGGAATTAAAATAGATTTTTGGGGGGTTTGTATCATTTGATTTACACAACATGCCTACCACTTTGAAGAAAAAAAAGCCAGAAGGATTATTGGCTATCAATATCTTAGTTGAGCCGAATTGGTGATAGCACCTGAAGGAGTAAGAAACTGATGGAGTTAGAATAGTGGTGTATTTTTGCTAACGTGGTTAGCTAATAGATTTACATATTGTGTCTTCCCTGTAAAACATTTTAAAAATCTGAAATGGTGGCTTTATTCACAGATTTGTATCTTTCATTAGGTGGCTTGGACTTGTGATTTAATGATATTTAGATGCTACTATCTACTTTTGAAGCTATGCTAGCTATGCTAATCAGTGTGTGGGGGGTGGGGGTGCTCCCGGATCCGGGTTTCTGAGGCAGTAAAAGTTAATCAGATTATTTGAATTTTTTTCGGGAGTTTTGCCGTGTTTCGGTCTCTGACTTTTTTAACGTTGGACAAATCCGTGCCAGTCGACCAGTGCCAATGCTAAGTGAGAAGGGAAAGTTGCCATCCTGACTCGAAACAACGACTCATCTGGACAAAGGACACCCTGATCAACATTCTGATGAAAGATCAGCAAAAGTAAGACCCAATTTATAATGTTATTTCATATATCTGTCGTGCATGTCAACTGGTCGTGCGCGCCCAAGTGTGTCTGGCTAATGTGGCTATGCTAATATAGCGCTACATTTTGTTTTCGCTGTAAAACATTTAATAAATCGGAAATATTGTCTGGAATCAAAGAATCCTGTTTTTTCAATTGCTGCACAGTATGTATTTCTCAGATATGTTTTATGAGGAGTAATTAGGTATTTGATGTTGGTGTCTGTAAATGTTTGGCTGCTTTGGGTGCAATTTCTGATTGTAGCTGAAATGTAATTTATGATTTATACCATAAAATATGCACATTTTTCAAAAAAAAAACATATGCTATACAAATAAATATGTTATCAGACTGTCATCTTATGAAGTTGTTTCTTGGTTAGTGGCTATATATATCTTTATTTGGTCGAATTAGTGATAGCTGGTGATGGAGGTAAAAAACTGATGGTGTTAGAAAAGTGCTCTCTTTTGCTGACGTGGTTAGCTAATAGATTTACATATTTTGTCTTCCCTGTAAAACCATTTTAAAAATCGGACATGTTGGCTTGATTCACAAGATGTCTACCTTTCATATGCTGTATTGGACTGTTAAATGTGTGAAAGTTAAATATTTTAACAAACTAGATTTTTGAATTTCGCGCCCGTGCACTTCGAGCTGGATGTTTGTCATAAGTGTACCTGTGTCGGGATTGCAGCCCAAAGAAGTTAAAGAAACAAAATAAGCAAAAACGTTTGGTGCCGGCCAAAAGACATGTGGGAGACTCCCCAAACATATGGAAGAAAAGGTAATCTGGTAGATGAGACTAAAAGTTAGCTTTTGGCCATCAAGGACGCTATGTCTGGCACAAACCAACACCTCACATCACCCCGAGAACACCATCCCGTGTGGGGATGTTTTTCATCGGCAGGGACTGGGAAACTGGTCCGAATTGAAATGATGATGGATGGCGCTAAAACAGGGAAATTCTTGAGGGACAGCTGTTTCAGTCTTCCAGAGATTTGGACTGGGATGGAGGTTCACCTTCCAGCAGGACAATGACCCTAAGCATACTGCTAAATCAACACTCGAGATGGTTTAAGGGAAACGTTTAATGTTTTGGAATGGCCTAGTCAAAGCCCAGACCTCAATACCAATTGAGAATCTGTAGTATGACTTAAAGATTGCTGTACACCAGCAGAACCCATCCAACTTAAAGGAGCTGGAGCAGTTTTGCCTTGAGAAATGGGCAAAAATCCCAGTGGCTAGATGTGCCAAGCTTATAGAGACAATACCCAAGAGACTTGCAGCTGTAATTGATGCAAAAGGTGGCTCTACAAAGTATTAACTTTTGTGGGGGGGGGTTTATAGTTATGCACGCTCAAGTTTTCAGTTTTGTCTTATTTCTTGTTTGTTTCACAAAACATACTTATTTGCTA
>NC_036848.1:24635622-24647697 GCF_002910315.2 Salvelinus sp. IW2-2015
GAAGGAGCTGCAAAGCTCCACAGCGGAGATTGAAGTATCTGTCCATAGGACCACTTTAAGTCGTACACTCCACAGAGCTGGGCTTGATGGAAGAGTGGCCAGAAAAAATCCATTGCTTAAAACCTGTTATGGCTGCAGGGGGCGTATGGAAAACTGGAAAATATGTGCCAATTTTCAAACGGCCTCTTAATCAATTTTTGCTCTTACAATATGCATATTAATATTAATATTGGATAGAAAACAATCTCTAGTTTCTAAACCGTTCTAATTTTTTCTCTGAGTGGTACAGAAGTCAATTGGCAGCACTTTCCCTGACCAAGAAGTAGAATGTCAGAAATCTATGCTCGCTTCAACGTTATGCCTATACATGGTCATTATACGTAAGACCCTACGTACACTCCGTACGCCTTGCTCTGGGTGTCAAGAGGGTATGAGAGAAGAAATTTAGTGAATATCTTGTTCAGAGGTTGAATAAGAGCTATTTCTTTGACGTGACCGACCACTTCCGGAAGTCTGAAGCCCGCGACTTGGGAGTGATATTGTGTTCTGTTTTGCTGCTGTTTTGAGACGGGAACAATCTCCGGCTGGGTTTTTATTTGATAAATGAGACCATATCATCGTAATGTATTTTTTTTCAATATAGTTTAACTTCTTGCGACTACAGGGGGTGCTGTTCCGAATTAGCAATTGTCGTCTCCAAATTAAACTGCCTAGTACTCAATTCTTGCTCGTACAATATGCATATTATTAATTCTATTGGATAGAAAACACTTTCTAGTTTCATACAAAGTTGGAATGATGTCTGTGGGTGACCCAGAACTCTTTCTACAGCGAAATCCATGACAGACAGGGAAAGGTCTGAGAGCGAAGCTCTGGTTTCAGATCAGTTTTAAGGTCTCTGTTTTTCCTATGGAACGACACGAACTGCACCCGCCTTCCCTGGATGTCAGTAACCAATGAGAAGTGGAATGGGCCTTCTCCGTAGCTCTCAGAGGGTATAAAAGACCAAGGAGTGAGAGTACCCCCCTTTCGACGCTCGCCCTTACGCAGGAAGGGACCTCCGGACGCCATTTTCACAGGCTCGGTTATCAACTTGAAATGTATCCGTCTGATTTTAATTCGATATAGGACTTAGAAACATCATAAGGTAGTTAATTTAAACCGTTTTATAGCAATTTATATCCGTTTAGTGCGATTTTGAGGAATTTCTTTGTTGTGCACTCTGAAACTTTGGACACGTTTTGGAGTCCCGTTCGATCGTTTAGTGGATATTTCGAGGAGGACAGAGGACATCTATCGACCAAAAGACGTTTTATAACATAGAAAGGATACATTGCCCAAGAATATGATGGAAGAACAGCTCAAAGTAAGCAATATTTAATATGATAAAATCGTGTTTCTGTCGAGATATTTTTAACGCATAATTCGCCATTTTGTTTGGTATAGCTTCACTTGGCCAACCCTGTATTGAAAAGTAAGGATAATTTTAAAAATGTAAACCGCGGTTGCATTAAGAACTAATTTGTCTTTCGATTGCTGTCAACCCTGTATTTTTTTGTCAAGTATATGATTAGCTTCAATTAAACTAGATCACTCGATAGATGACGTCAGACATATTGAGGCTTGATTTCCTAGTATTTGTATTGTGTAACCACGGTTTTGTATGGCTAAATATGCACCTTTTCGAACAAACTGTATATGTATATTGTAAAATGATGTTACAGGAGTGTCATCGGAGAAATTCTGAGAAGGTTAGTGAAAAAATTAATATATTTTGGCGGTGATTACGTTATAGCGCTCTTTGGCTGGAATCGATGCTCTTGTAACGTTTTCACATGTGGTATGCTAACTATCGATTTATTGTGTTTTCGCTGTAAAACGCTTAAAAAATCTGAAATATGGTCTGAAATCACAAGAACTGGGTCTTTCCATTGCTAGCTTTGTCTATTCTATGAAATGTTTTATGATGAGTAAATTGGTCATACACGTTGCTCTATCTAGTAATTCAGTCAATTTGTGATGGTCGGTGCAATTGTAAACTGTGATGTTCTACCTGAAATATGCACTTTTTTCTAACAAAAACTATCCTATACCATGAATATGTTATCAGACTGTCATCTGATGGTTTTTTTTATAGGTTATTGGCTATCAATATCTTAGTTGAGCCGAATTGGTGATAGCACCTGAAGGAGTAAGAAACTGATGGAGTTAGAATAGTGGTGTATTTTGCTAACGTGTTAGCTAATAGATTTACATATTGTGTCTTCCCTGTAAAACATTTTAAAAATCTGAAATGGTGGCTTTATTCACAAGATTTGTATCTTTCATTAGGTGGCTTGGACTGTGATTTAATGATATTTAGATGCTACTATCACTTTTGAAGCTATGCTAGCTATGCTAATCAGTGTGTGGGGGGTGGGGGGTGCTCCCGGATCCGGGTTTCTGAGGCAGTAAAGTTAATCAGATTATTTGAATTTTTTCGGGAATTTTGCCGTGTTTCGGTCTCTGACTTTTTTAACGTTGGACAAATCCGTGCAGTCGACCAGTGCCAATGCTAAGTGAGAAGGGAAAGTTGCCATCCTGACTCGAAACAACGACTCATCTGGACAAAGGACACCCTGATCAACATTCTGATGAAAGATCAGCAAAAGTAAGACCCAATTTATAATGTTATTTCATATATCTGTCGTGCATGTCAACTGGTCGTGCCGCCCCAAGTGTGTCTGGCTAATGTGGCTATGCTAATATAGCGCTACATTTTGTTTTCGCTGTAAAACATTTAATAAAATCGGAAATATTGTCTGGGATCACAAAGATCCTGTTTTTTTCAATTGCTGCACAGTATGTATTTCTCAGAATATGTTTTTATGAGGAGTAATTAGGTATTTGATGTTGGTGTCTGTAAATGTTATGGCTGCTTTCGGTGCAATTTCTGATTGTAGCTGAAATGTAATTTATGATTTATACCATAAATATGCACATTTTTCAAAAAAAAACATATGCTATACAATAAATATGTTATCAGACTGTCATCTTATGAAGTTGTTTCTTGGTTAGTGGCTATATATATCTTTATTTGGTCGAATTAGTGATAGCTGGTGATGGAGGTAAAAAACTGATGGTGTTAGAAAGTGCTCTCTTTTGCTGACGTGGTTAGCTAATAGATTTACATATTTTGTCTTCCCTGTAAAACATTTTAAAAATCGGACATGTTTGCTTGATTCACAAGATGTCTACCTTTCATATGCTGTATTGGACTTGTTAATGTGTGAAAGTTAAATATTTTAACAAACTAGATTTTGAATTTCGCGCCCTGCACTTCGAGCTGGATGTTGTCATAAGTGTACCTGTGTCGGGATTGCAGCCCAAAGAAGTTAAAGAACAAATAAGCAAAAACGTTTGGTGCCGGCCAAAAGACATGTGGGAGACTCCCAAACATTATGGAAGAAGGTAATCTGGTGTCAGATGAGACTAAAATGTAGCTTTGGCCATCAAGGAAAACGCTATGTCTGGCACAAACCCAACACCCACATCACCCCGAGAAACACCATCCCTGTGGGGATGTTTTTCATCGCAGGGACTGGGGAAACTGGTCCGAATTGAAAGAATGATGGATGGCGCTAAAAACAGGGAAATTCTTGAGAGGACAGCTGTTTCAGTCCTTCCAGAGATTTGAGACTGGGATGGCGCTTTCACCTTTCAGGGTTATCTTTGGTCTCTTTGTTGCCTCTCTGATTAATGCCCTCCTTGCCTGGTCCGTGAGTTTTGGTGGGCGGCCCTCTCTTGGCAGGTTTGTTGTGGTGCCATATTCTTTCAATTTTTTTATGATGGATTTAATGGTGCTCCATGGGATGTTCAAAGTTTCGGATATTTTTTTATAACCCAACCCTGATCTGTACTTCTCCACAACTTTGTCCCTGACCTGTTTGGAGAGCTCCTTGGGCTTCATGGTGCCGCTTGCTTGGTGGTGCCCCTTTCTTAGTGGTGTTGCAGACTCTGGGGCCTTTCAGAACAGGTGTATATATACTGAGATCATGTGACACTTCGATTGCACACAGGGGAACTTTATTTAACTAATTATGTGACTCCTGAAGGTAATTGGTTGCACCAGATCTTATTTAGGGACTTCATAGCAAAGGGGGTGAATACATATGCACGCACCACTTTTCAGTTTTTAAAAAAAATATATATTTTTTATTGCACTTCACCAATTTGGACTATTTTGTGTATGTCCATTACATGAAATCCAAATAAAAATCTATTTAAATTACAGTTTGTAATGCAACAAAATAGGAAAAACACCAAGTGGGATGAATACTTTTGCAAGGCACTGCAGTGTACATGAGTACCGAGCTAGGAATTCCATTAAGCCTGTCGCATACTTCCCAGTCGAACCAGTTCGCATATATACTGTATTATGACGAAATTTTGTGAAGTTGTTGCTAGTTTTCGTGTTCAGCTGTTAACGCACACAACATTTCTTGAGGCAAGTCATAGTTCTGTAGCGGAATTTTACGCCCCCTTTGTTGTTGATTCGTCAACTGTACTGCTCCCAGTAGGTGTAGGAACTATGGTTGGGATTCTTCAATGAAGTGTTTGAAGTCATTCAACGAGAGACCACATGAAGTCATTCAACGAGAGATGCACATTTTTTCACTTGAGAAAAATACTGCACCAAACATCTTAGTTTGTAAAATTGTGCAACTAAGACCTCCTTGGTAAAAACTATATACAGATTTCTTGATCTGACTATTTTGAGGAAGTGTATACTGAATATGTTGTTGCTATGGCGTCTCGAGAGGAACAAACAGTAATACGGACGCTTTTTTCTTGTTTTTCAAGCGAAAGCGAGTATGCAAGGCGCAGACTTTCACTTCGCCTAGCTGAGCATGCAGGCGCCTTTACATTACACAAATGACATCTGTGGCATTGACTCCATCTCTAAGCAACTGGAGGTGATATTTCATCGCAAACTCATCATTTCAGAGACCAGAGGCAGGTGTYCATTCCTTCCCAATTCAATGTGACGCTGACACTAACATTCAAAGCACCACCATTAGTCAGGTATGTAACATTGCGGGAAAAACTTCATTACTCATTGTTTGGTGGAATACATATACCCAAGTCAAATAACACAAAAAGAGTGGGTCTGCATTCATAGAAAACACATGTAAAATGGCAAACACATATCACTTGTGCATTAACAGTACATAAATGTCAACTCTGAGTGTGGCATTCTCCCCCACTGTTTGCTCCTAAACAAATCAATATGGGCTCATTACTAATAGCTACATAATGCAAATGAGCCCAGGGCACCGTTGTTGTATAAGGGTGCCTATCATTCCCAACAGTTAAATGCAAATCAAATGCTGTCAGTGAGGTAGGCCTGATGCCTTTTGTGCTCCCATTGCACCAGCAGGAGATACATGGCCTTTGATGACATGGTAAAGCACTCCTGACTGAAAGGGGCTTGTCAATCACATCAGAGAACCACACAATACCCACTCTGTCTGTAATTATGGCTTTCATTACACTGCTGTATACCTACTGTCACACACAAAACACACACACACACACACACACACAACACACACACACACACACACACACACACACACACACACACACACACACACACACACACAGCTAACAGAAATATGATATCCCTCCTACTTTTCTGTAATCTTCTTAAGGAAAGTTGCACATCAACACGTGCTAAATCCTCTGGCTTGGATGTTTGAACACAACAGTTTGGAGTTGGTGCAGCAGCGGGCGCAAAAGCAGCGCAGTCGCTAAATGTCAAAGGAGATTTTAATCACAGATTGTAATGTAAAACATTTTCGGTTTTCTCTAATGAACAGAATGTTGCTGTGGTATTATAGAGTCTCATGGAGTGATGGTTTGGAATATAGTTTTTCAACCAAGCGGTTGATGGGAAAAGTCCCAGTTCTATAAAAAAAACTACGAAACATTTTCTGGGTGGATTTTCTTCGGATTTTCGCCTGCCATATCAGTTCTGTTATACTCACAGACATTATTTTAACAGTTTTAGAAGACTCAGAGTGTTTTCTATGCAATGCTACCAATTATATGCGTATCCTAGCTTCTGGGCCTGAGTAACAGGCAGTTTACTTTGGGCACATCAGACAGGCGGAAATTCAGGATACTGCCCCCTAGCCCTAAGTAGATGTCTTACTCACGTCGGCCACGGAGAAGGAGATCCCACAGTCCTTGGTAGCGGGCCTCGTCGGTGGCACAGTATTATCTTTAAAGCGGGCAAAGAAGGTATTTAGTTTGTCTGGAAACAGGACGTGGGAGTCCGTGATGTGGCTGGTTTTCCTTTTGTAGACCGTGATTGTCTGTAGACCTTGCTACATACTTCTCGTGTCTGAGCCCTTGAATTGTGCAACCACTTTGTCTCTATACTGACATTTCGCTTGTGTGATTGCCTTATGGAGGGAACCTTCACTGATTCAACTGCACCCAACTCCTTAACCCACCCATCCTGAAACCACAAATGGATCCACCAAAAGACAAGGATCCACTTTCTCCATAAATGTCACTCCTACTGGATGATATTCTTCTTTATCATGTCCATCGATACCAGGCTTGGGCTCTGAACTCTTCACCACACCTTCCACCTCACTTAACTCACCCTGATTACCTTCCATTTCACCTCCAGAACTCGGTCTGGCGAATGGTTCACTCTGTTTGCACTTGACACCAATCTTCTTCAACACCTCATTTCCATTTTCATCGCGAACTTCCTCAAATTCAATTCGTCCCAGTGGCATCCCGACTTAACTCCATCTTATAATCGTCCTGCTCACATCAGAAACGTGTCTTCTCCAGGCGCCGACATTTTGAATGAGTGAGCAGTGGCACAACCGTTCTCCTTTCAAATCATTCTTGGCCTAATTCAAGATGGTTTGGCCTAATTCGAGATGGCTATGTTTTGGGCCAAACCACCAACCACACCGACACCTACACCTACAGATTTAAAGGCCTATGCTTCAGGGCTGAATCTAATCAATAAACCAGTATTTTTTTCAATGTAATTCAATGACTGAGTTAACATTAGCCTTGGCCAACAATAATGTGTATGCCATGTCAAAAACAAGATGTGCATGTATTATGACATTTATATCACCTCAATCCCACCACCTGTCAGAGGACTTTGTTAGGGTCCCATTCATCCATCAGCTCACCATCCCATCATATTGTATAATAATGAGACCCTTTGGCATTGCGGGGCTCTTCTCAATCTCTCCTTCATTCTTTTGCCCCCCCCCCCCCCACTCCATGCAGGCAATAATGCTGGGGGGCGAACATTGAGAGTTAATGAATTGGTGTAATGGGAAGACTGAAGTAATAACACAAATGAAGTCTTTCATGGGCTTTTAATGGATCTATGGCTAATTAATGAAAAATGGAGGGCACCTATTGTCTCCCAGCAAATCCAATCCCCTTTTATTTGCCAATCACCCCTATGCGCTTCAGCCTAACGTTTTAATCACTGCAACGCCAGTACACCAGGCCAGTCCCCTAGTCGATTATTGCAATTCAATTTAGCATATTAATTATAGCCGCAGCCGAAGGGGATGTACTTTCTACTCCGCCGTGAACCTGGACCTTTCTTCTTATATTCTTTTCTCACCCAACCATGTTTACTTATCTCTCCCCTTTTTTAGGCCCGTGTTTGTATTGCATTGTACTATGGGATGGAGGTTATCTTCCCTGTATGGTAATTCGCAGCCTACTGCCCCAGGACATTGGCTTAAATGAGCGGACATCTCTCTGTGGGGAGGTTTCCCCTGGTAATCCCTGTATAAAAAGGAAAATAAGATCACTGATGCCCCAATGGGCGGGGACATACTCCATCCTCTGGCTGAGAGGCCGTGGCAGGTGTGGTCTAGCACTGCCTGTAGGACCCCTGTAGAACTCTGTGTGTGTGTGTGTGTGTGTGTGTGTGTGTGTGTGTGTGTGTGTGTGTGTGTGTGTGTGTGTGTGTGTGTGTGTGTGTGTGTGTGTGTGTGTGTGTGTGTGTGTGTGTGTGTGTGTGTGTGTGACAGGCAGGGCCACTACTCCTCTCCCTGTGTCTGGTCCTGTAAAGTGTAAACAGCAGAAGAATACTGGACATGTGCAAAGGGCTGAGAGAATGGAGCACCCTTTCATGGTTGTTGAAGAACGATGGAGTGAGAAAGACGGAGAATATGTAGCATATTAATATTAGCTTTTGTCTGGAGACAAGAAATTCCAAAGCTAATTTGTGACCCACCATCTTGATTCAGTCATGTGTAGCAGAATTTGAAATTGTGTTTTTGCAATGGATAAAAACAGAAACTCAGAGCTAGAACATGCTATATCATACACTGCAGTTGAGGAACAATGGAAAAGTAATTTCTCTTTGAAAGTTAATACATTTGTAACCCCTCTTTTGAGAAAATGGCCCACAAATGTTTTGGTACACCTACTAGAGAGCTCTTCTTTGTCTACACCCATTCAGCATAAATCACACCCTATTAAGACATAGCCACACACACCTCTTTAAGGATTCACATGTGAGGCCATGTGCTAAACGGAGTGAGTAAGGTAGTGTAGGTAACAACCAAAGATTGAGACTAAAAGTGGTGAAAGTAGTAGCAAAAAGTAATAGTAGAAATACACTTTATCTAGTCCTTGAACTATATCCTAATCTGACTTTGATACAGGTCATGTTGTTCTTCACATTAACGTCTCTGGTAAACACACACTATATCAAATAAAATCGAAGTTTATTTGTCACCTGCACAGGATACAGAAGGTGGAAACGGTACAGTGAAATGGTTAATCGCATAGTGGAGTCTTTTGTTAGACTGATAATCCCAAACCATACTACCATGCATCATGCATGAATCTGCAGGTAGCTAAAGCTAACCAACTAGGTTCAATGTTAGCTAGCTAGCTAACATTAGGCTATAACTAGTGATGCAAATGGTTTTCTGTGATATGAGTAATATTACAACACAGCTCATACACGTAACATCAGCTAGCCAGCCAGCTAACGTTAGCTAGCTAGCTAACAGTTCGCTTTAACCTGCAATGAAAATGACTTTCTGACTAAATTAAAATCGTATAATATCTGAAAATGTAGCTAGACTTTTACCCATATACATGGATGAACGCTTCTCGTTCTCTGTCATGGATTCCATGGTTGCCCTTAGTTTGAAGATGTAATCCGGAGAGAGGTGTTTTTAACAACAGCCTTCTGTGTTCAAATATTGATTAATTTGAGAGTGGTTACATTTCTTCACCCCCAGAAATGGATGACTGCTTTGTTGTTGTTTGAACTGCAGAACCAATGGGTGTAAGAACCGATTTGAGCCCCTTTACAAACCAATAAATATATATTAACATTAGGAACATTGAACAGATTCTTGTGCTGACGTTGCTTCCAAAGGCAGTTTGGAACTCAGTCATGAGTGTTTCAACCGAGAACAGAAGATTATTAAGCGTTATGCGCTTCAGCACTCGGCGGTCCCGTTCTGTGATCTTGTATGGCCTACCACTTAGCGGATGAGCCRTTGTTGCTCCTAGATGCTTTCACTTCACAATAACAGCACTTACAGTTGACTGGGGCAGCTCTAGCAGGGCAGAAATTTGACGAACTGACTTGTTGGAAAGGTGGCATACAATGATGGTGCCACGTTGAAGGTCACCGGGCTCTTCAGTAAGGCCATTCTACAGCCAATGTTTGTCTATGGAGATTGCATGGCTGTGTGCTCGGAGATTGCATGGGTGTGGCTGAAATATCAGAATCCACTAATTTCGGTGTACACATACTTTTGTATATATAATGTATGTTGTTAAAGTACAGTATAACAATAAAGCTACAGTACTCTAGCAGTAGTCAAGCTGCTTATGCTGAAAAGCTTTTCTTAGTGCATATTATTTGTTTACCTTTATTTAACTAGGCAAGTCAGTTAAGAAAAAAATCTTATTTTTTTAACGGCAGCCTAGGAACAGTGGGTTAACGGCCTTATTCAGGGGCAGAACGACAGATTTTTACCTTGTCAGCTCTGGGATTTGATCTAGCAACCTTTCAGGTACTGTCCCAACGCTCTAACCACTAGGCTACCTGCCACCCCAATATGTCAAATAAGCTTTTGAAATTCTTATATTTTTCAGCTTCAGGCTTATTTCACTTAAAAAGTATTTTTTTTGTATTCATTTCCAGGTTTTTTCCCGGGAGGGTCTGATCAAAGTACAAGTCCTGCCATCAAACATTATTACTGTGCATTATAATTAATTGAAATTCCGTAACAACAACATTGCTGTCAATGACAGCCTAAAGTGTTTGGTTTTCAAAATGGTACTACTAGACCAACAAATTACATAAATAGTTTATGAACTATGTCATGAAAATATGCTCACATTTGCATAAAAGGGATACATTTACCACAGTACATAACCACCCCCATTATGCTATTATTATTATTATTTATTTTTTAAGCAGTTAAACTGCCCACAGGACCATTCTTTACAAAACTTGATATACAGCATCCATGGACCAGAATTTCAATCTCCAATGGTCTATCAATTGTAGGAGTGTAGCTCAAACAAGATGGTCACTCTGAACCAATTAATGTTTATGAGGTTGCGGCCTGTCAAATAAATCCTTATAAATTGTAAACTAATTGGTGGATCACCACATAACTTTGTATTTAATGTGTCAATCCCTACAGCCTTACCAATATCCACCACATGATTGTATTGTTATTAGTATATGCCTGTCGCTTGACCTGTTCACTCGGGGTTAAGAAAGTTGGCACATAGTCGGTGTTCCAAGAAAAGGTACTAGCCTGTAGCCTGTAGAATATGGTTCTGATTGTCAGAGGAGGGGGAGCCAGGAAAATGTGTGGTTAATTAATAGTTTGGTTAATAATACAACACATCAAACTAATTCCTATTATGAACCAAAAATTATGTCTGAAAAATCTGAGGATGAACTGCTTGGTGTAGTTTCATTGTCAGAGAGAGAAGTCGCAAGGGAGCGAGTGATTTCTTTCTTTCTTTTGCTTAGAAAACGCTGAGAACCCTCATACAAAGTCAAATCAAATTGTATTGGTCACATACACATATTTCGCAGATGTTATTGCGGGTGTAGTGAAATGCTTGTGTTCCTAGCTCCAACAATGCAGTAGTATCTAACAATTCACAACAATCTCAAAGTAAAAGAATAGAATTAAGAAATGTATAAATATTAGGACGAGCAATGTCGGAGTGGCGTTGACTAGAATACAGTAGAATACAGTATACATATGAAATTAGTAAAACAGTATGTAAACATTACTAAAGTGCCCAATGTTTCCATGTCTATGTACACAGGGCAGCTGCCTCTAAGGTGCAGGGTTGAGTAACCGGGTGGTAGCCTGCTAGTGACAGTGATGAAGTTCAGGGAAGGGTACTGGGTGGAGGCCGGCTATTGATGGCTATTTAACTTCTTTGGGCTGCAATCCCGACACAGGTACACTTATGACAACATCCAGCTCGAAGTTTAGGGCGCGAAATTCAAAATCTAGTTTGTTAAAATATTTAACTTTCACACATTAACAAGTCCAATACAGCATATGAAAGGTAGACATCTTGTGAATCAAGCCAACATGTCCGATTTTTAAAATGTTTTACAGGGAAGACAAAATATGTAAATCTATTAGCTAACCACGTCAGCAAAAGAGAGCACTTTTCTAACTCCATCAGTTTTTTACTCCGTCACTAGCTATCACTAATTCGACCAAATAAAGATATATATAGCCACTAACCAAGAAACAAGCGCGCCGACCAGCTTGACCATTGCAAACGACAGAGGTATATGAAATCAACATCTATAAATTGGGTCTTACTTTGGCTGATTCTTTCATGCAGAATCTGTTGGTCAGGGCTGTCCTTTCCAATGAGTCGTTGTTTTTGAGTCAGGGATGGCAACTTTCCTTCTCACTTAGCAATGCACGCCGATTCTGTCCAAACGGTTAAAAAAAGTCAGAGAACGGAAACCACGCAAAACTCCCGAAAAAATTTGCAAATAGTCTGATTAAG
>NC_036848.1:24648033-24652300 GCF_002910315.2 Salvelinus sp. IW2-2015
TTAAACTATATTGAAAAAACATACATTACGATGATATGGTCTCATTTATCAAATAAAAACCCAGCCGGAGATTGTTCCCGTCCAAAACAGCAGCAAAACAGAACRCAATATCACTCCCAAGWCGCGSGCTTCAGACTTCCGGAAGTGGTCRGTCACGTCAAAGAAATAGYTCTTATTCAACCTCTGAACAAGATRWTCACWAAATTTCTTCTCTCAYACCCTCTTGACACCCAGAGCAAGGCGTAYGGAGTGTACGTAGGGTCTTACRTATAATGACCATRTATAGGCATAACGTTGAAGCGAGCATAGATTTCTGACATTCTACTTCTTGGTCAGGGAAAGTGCTGCCAAATGACTTCTGTACCACTCAGAGAAAAAATTAGAACGGTTTTAGAAACTAGAGATTGTTTTCTATCCAATATTAATAWTAATATGCATATTGTAAGAGCAAAAMTTGATTAAGAGGCCGTTTGAAAATTGGCACATATTTTCCAGTTTTTCCAATACGCCCCCTGCAGCCATAACAGGTTTTAACAGTCTGATGGCTTTGAGATGGAAGCTGATTTTCAGTCTCTCGGTCCCTGCTTTGATTCACCTGTACTGACCTCGCCTTCTGGATGAGAGCGGAGTGAACAGGCTTCCCTGCCACATACGCCTCGTGTCTGAGCCATTGAATTGCAACTCCACTTTGCCTCTGTACTGACGTTTAGCCTGTGTGATTGCCTTACGGAGGGCATAACAACACTGTTTGTATTCAACCATATTCCCAGTCACCTTGCCGTGGTTAAATGAGGTGATTTGTGCTTTTAACATTCCCTATACATTCCGTGATGAACTCAGTCACCAGTGTATATGTCAATGTTATTCTCCGAGGCAACCTGGAACATATCCCATTCCGCGTGATCAAAACAATCTTGAAGCATGGATTCCGATTGGTCAGCCCAGCGTTGAATAGACCTTAGCACGGATACTTCCTGTTTGAGTTGCTGCCTATAGGAAGAGAGGAGCAGAATGGAGTCGTGRTCTGATTTGCGGAAGGGAGGGTGGGGGAGTGTCACGCCCTGACCATAGAGAGCCCTTGTTTCTCTATGGTGTAGTAGGTCAGGGCGTGACAAGGGGGTATTCTAGTTTATAATTTCTATGTTGTGTTCTAGTTTATATTWTCTATGTTGGTGTTGTGTATGATTCCCAATTAGAGGCAGCTGGTAATCGTTGTCTCTAATTGGGGATCATATTTAAGTAGCTATTTTTCACACCTGTGTTTGTGGGATATTGTTTTGTGTTTGTGCATGTGCACCACATAGTCACGTTTAGTTGTTCGTTTATTGGTATATTATTGTTTTGCTGAAGTTTCACTTGGAAATAAATATGTGGAACTCAACATCTGCTGCGCCTTGGTCCCGTTCTTACGACAACCGTGACAGGGAGGGCCTTGTTGCCATCCCAGAAGGGAGAGTAACAATGTTTGAGAGTTTTTGAAGTGAGGGTTCTACAGGCAATGTGTTGATAGAAATTCTGTAGCGTTTTTCTCAAATTTGCTTTGTTAAAGTCTCCAGATACAATAAATGCGGCTTGTTTTCCAGTTTGCACAAAGTCCAGTGTAATTCCTTGAGTGCTGTCATGGTATCGGCTTAAGGGGAAACTTACACGGCTGTGAGTATAAGTGAAGACAATTTTCTTGGTAATATGGTCAGCATTTGATTGCCAGGTATTCTCCGAGGCAACCTGGAACATATCCCATTCCGCGTGATCAACAATCTTGAAGCATGGATTCCGATTGGTCAGCCCAGCGTTGAATAGACCTTAGCACGGATACTTCCTGTTTGAGTTGCTGCCTATAGGAGAGAGGAGCAGAATGGAGTCGTGGTCTGATTTGCGGAAGGGAGGGTGGGGGAGTGTCACGCCCTGACCATAGAGAGCCCTTGTTTCTCTATGTGTAGTAGGTCAGGGCGTGAAAGGGTATTCTAGTTTATAATTTCTATGTTGTGTTCTAGTTTATATTATCTATGTTGGTGTTGTGTATGATTCCCAATTAGAGGCAGCTGGTAATCGTTGTCTCTAATTGGGGTCATATTTAAGTAGCTATTTCACACTTGTTTGTGGGATATTGTTTTGTGTTTTGTGCATGTGCACCACATAGTCACGTTTAGTTGTTCGTTTATTGGTATATTATTGTTTTGCTGAAGTTTCACTTGGAAATAAATATGTGGAACTCAACATCTGCTGCGCCTTGGTCCCGTTCTTACGACAACCGTGACAGGGAGGGCCTTGTTGCCATCCCAGAAGGGAGAGTAACAATGTTTGAGAGTTTTTGAAGTGAGGGTTCTACAGGCAATGTGTTGATAGAAATTCTGTAGCGTTTTTCTCAAATTTGCTTTGTTAACCTTTCACGAGCCTCTACCCCGGTCCGGGAGCACCCCCCACCCCCCCACAACTAATTAGCATAGCTAGCATAGCTTCAAAAGTAGATAGTAGCATCTAAATATCATTAAATCACAAGTCCAAGACACCAGATGAAAGATACAGATCTTGTGAATAAAGCCACCATTTCAGATTTTTAAAATGTTTTACAGGGAAGACAAAATATGTAAATCTATTAGCTAAACACGTTAGCAAAATACACCACTATTCTAACTCCATCAGTTTCTTACTCCTTCAGGTGCTATCACCAATTCGGCTCAACTAAGATATTGATACCACTAACCAAGAAAAAACCTCTTCAGATGACAGTCTGATAACATATTCATGGTATAGGATAGTTTTTGTTAGAAAAAAGTGCATATTTCAGGTAGAAATCACAGTTTACAATTGCACCCACCATCACAAATCGACTAGAATTACTAGATAGAGCAACGTGTATGAACCAATTTACTCATCATAAAACATTTCATAAAATAGACAAAGCATAGCAATGGAAAGACCCAGTTCTTGTGATTTCAGACCATATTTCAGATTTTCTAAGCGTTTTTCCGGAAAACACAATAAATCGATAAGTTACATACCACATGTGCAAATGTTACCAGAGCATCGATTCCAGCCAAAGAGCGCTATAACGTAATCACCGCCAAAATATATTTAATTTTTTCACTAACCTTCTCAGATTCTTCGATGACACTCCTGTAACATCATTTTACAATAACATATACAGTTTGTTCGAAAAGGTGCATATTTAGCCATACAAAACCGTGGTTACACAATAAAAATACTAGGAAATCAAGCCTCAATATGTCTGACGTCATCTACAGAGTGATCTAGTTTAATTGAAAGCTAATCATATACTTGACTAAAAATACAGGGTTGACAGCAATCGAAAGACAAATTAGTTCTTAATGCAACCGCTGATTTACATTTTTAAAAATTATCCTTACTTTTCAATACAGGGTTGGCCAAGTGAAGCTATACCAAACAAAATGGCGAAATATGCGTTTAAAATATTTCGACAGAAACACGATTTATCATATTTAAATATTGCTTACTTTGAGCTGTTCTTCCATCAGATTCTTGGGCAATGTATCCTTTCTATGTTATAAACGTCTTTTGGTCGATAGATGTCTCTGTCCTTCGAAATGTCCACCACCAACGACCGACACCCTAAAACGTGTCCAAACTTTCAGAGCGCACACAAAGAAATTCCTCAAAATCGCCACAAACGGATATAAATTGATATAAAACGGCTCAATTAACTACATTATGATGTTTTTAACAACTATAACGACTGAAAACATGACCGGAGAAATATTGCTGGTTAGAAAACGATTTGGAACGAGGCAGGTCCGATGGCCTTGACGCTTCAGCGCACGTTGAGAAAGGGAGGTCTCTGTACATTTGGTCTTTTGTAATGGCTGTGAACGTCCCATCGAGTTTCATTGAAAACGTGATGACGTACAGACACCCCAGAGGAAGACGTAGGCAGTGTCGGTTTCTTCATAGCATTCACTGTCGCCTTATAAACAGACCCCAGATCAGAGGTAAAAATTTCTGAAATCTGAACCCTGTCATGAAAAGTGCTGTAGAAATTGTTTATCTGTACCACTCAGAGACAAAATTCCAACTTCTATAGAAACTAGAAGGTGTTTTCTATCCAATAATAACAATAATATGCATATTGTACGATCAAGAATTTAGCACGAGGCAGTTTAATTTGGAGACACAATATGCTAATGCGGAACAGCACCCCTATATTTGCAAGAAAGTTAAAGTCTCCAGATACAATAAATGCGGCTTGTTTTCCAGTTTGCACAAAGTCCAGTGTAATTCCTTGAGGGCT
>NC_036848.1:24655637-24673647 GCF_002910315.2 Salvelinus sp. IW2-2015
GCTGTCATGGTATCGGCTTAAGGGGAAACTTACACGGCTGTGAGTATAAGTGAAGACAATTTTCTTGGTAATATGGTCAGCATTTGATTGCCAGGTACTTTAGGTCGGTGAACAAAAGGACATGAGTTCTTGTACGTCATCACAATCACACCATGAGTACTTAATCATGAAACATACACCTCCATCTTTCTTCTTCCCAGAGAGTTCTTTATTCCTGTCTGTGCGATGTACTGAGAACTCAGCTGGCTGTATGGACRGGGACTGTATATCCAGAGAGAGCCATGATTCCATGAAACAGAGTATGTTACAGTCCCTGATGTCTCTCTGGAAGGAGATCCTCGCCCTGAGCTCATCTACTTTATTATCCAGGGACTGAACATTCTATGCATCGTTCTGTTTGTGTCTAGATAACAACGTTAGACGTTKAACATAGGAAATAGCTAGCATTAGCTAGGTCAGGTAACGTTTGAACATTGACCTCCCCCCTCCTCAACAAGATACACAGTAAGCTAGATTGGGCCTTCAGTCATTGTAATTAAATAGTCATCGTATTCCCTTTTTATCTACTTAGCGAACGGTGCCATTGTACCGCCGATATTAGTGGATACTACCGTTAGCTATTTAGCTAATGTTAACTAGCTAGCAAAATATCTAACTATCTAGCTAGCTAACTTTAGGTCTCAGACAACTAACTAGCTAAGTTATCTCGCTACCTGGCTAGCTACAGACTTGCGACCTTCGACAACAAGCTACAGCCTTGCTACATTCCTTCTGCCAATAGTTTTGGTCATTCCTGCATGTGGACAAAAAAGCTAGGACTTAAGCTAGGACTCCGGTACTCAGACGGGAGGCGGGGGAGCTCCAGTACAGTAGGTGGCGGTAATGCACCATAACGTTGGATGCRAACTACTGAAGAAGAGACGGGGGCGACAACGCCAGTAGTTAACTAGCTAGAACAATGTTAGACAGTTTCCTTTGCTGTCTTCCCCCGCAATTTTGTTAACGGAGGTGAGGACAGGTGTTCGGCAGGCATTAGCAAAGGCCACTGGGTGATAACTAGTTAGCTAGCTAGCACTTCGGTACACAGCAGGCGGGGTAGCTCGCTAGCTAATGATAGCTAGGACAGTAGCTATCATTAGTTCTGTTAACGACGGTGAGGGCAGGTGTTCGGCAAGCGGGAGCTAAGAACACGGMAATCTAGCTAGTTAACTAGCTTAATGGGTCTCCGGTACATAGCAGGCGGGATAGGTAGCTTGCTAGCACACCGGTATACAGTGTAACACCTGTAACTGCCATTTCCTGCAATCTAGAGCAAATTATACTCAATTAGGGTGTGGTGCCTGGCCTTAAATGATAACAAATTAAGTACAGCCCCCTCTTACATTCTTTGGGGAGAACCCTGCAATCACAGGAGGAGGAGAGGAAGAGGATCAGCAATGATCGACAATAAATGTCACTATCAGACCTCAGGATAAGAACCAGATGCAGACAGTTTGAAGTAACAAAAGTTTATTACAAAAACAGGGGGCAGGCAAACAACAGGTCAAGGGCAGGCAGAGGTCAGTAATCCAGAGCACAATCCGAAAGGTACAGAACGGCAGGGAGGCTCAAGGTCAGGGAGGGCAGAGGTCAGTAATCCAGGGCAGTGTCACAAGGTACAGAACGGAAGGCAGACTCAGGCTCATTGTCAGGGCAGGCAGAATGGTCAAAACAGGGAAAACTATGTTAAGTAGCTGGAGTCATTCAGTAATGTTCCAAGATGGCGTAACAGTCAGACGTCTTTGTCCTCGTTTTGTCGTGTCCCGTGTATATATTTTTTCTTAACCTCAACTTCAACTTCCGCCTCACCCGATGTGGTATGGATCTGCTATATTCTTTCTTTTGAACCAGGACCAGCTACTAGCTGGTAGTCAGCTAGACATTGCTAGCGGTTATCAGCTAACCTTTAGCCTGGACAACTCTTGCCAGTCTGCAGAGCGCGACTCCAACCAGAGCAAATCAAACTTATTTTTCTCCATATCTCCGGATTCCTACCGCAAGCTCTGAACCTTTTCACCTGGATCATCGCAGCTAGATAGCTGCTATCCGAGTGGCCACTCCTGGCTAACGTCTCTGTTCCGAAACAATAACCAATTAGCCTGGAGCTAGCCTTTGCTAGGCCCATCTCCCGGCTAGCTGAAGAGGTCCATCAGCTACAATACCTATTTTGACAATTGGCCTGGACCCCTTTTACTGCCAACACGGAGCCCCGCCGATCCATCACGACTGGACTACCGACGTAAACTGCCCGAGGGTTTTATTTCAACTGGCTCCTCCGTCGCGACGTCCCCTGAATCCCCATCTGCTAGCCTGCTAGCCGCGGCCTGCTAGCTGTCTAGAGCATATCGGACTGTTAGCTGAAGAAGCCCATCAGACAAATTCTTTGGCCACTATACATTTTGGTATAACAGCACGAGGGGGCTACAACAAACTTCTTCCGTCGTGACGTCCCTCTAAGGCCCTTCTGCTAGCTTGCTAGCCCCGGCCCGCTAGCTGTCTGAATTGCCGTGTCTCCAGCCCGCCGAGCTACTCACTGGACCCCTATGATCACTCGGCTACGCATGCCTCTCCATAATGTCAATATGCCTTGTCCATTGCTGTTTTGGTTAGTGGTTATTGCCTTATTTCACTGTAGAACCTCTAGCCCTGCTCAACACGCCTTAGCCAACCCTTTAGTTCCACCTCCCACACATGCGGTGACCTCACCTGGTTTAAATKATGTTTCTAGGGACAATATCTCTCTCATTGTCACTCAATTTATAGGTTTACCTCCACTGTATTCACATCCTACCATACCTTTGTCTGTACATTATGCCTTGAATCTATTCTACCGTGCCCAGAAACCTGCTCCTTTTACTCTCTGTTCCGAACGTACTAGACGACCAGTTCTTATAGCCTTTAGCCGTACCCTTATCCTACTCGTCCTCTGTTCCTCTGGTGATGTAGAGGTTAATTCAGGCCCTGCAGTGCCTAGCTCCACACCCATTCCCCAGGCACTCTCATTTGTTGACGTCTGTAACCGTAAAAGCCTTGGTTTCATTCATGTTGACATTAGAAGCCTCCTCCCTATGTTTGTTTTATTCACTGCTTTTGCACACTCTGCCAACCCGGATGTCCYAGCCGTGTCTGACCACCAAAAACCATGAAATTTCCATCCCTAACTATAACATTTTCCAACAAGATAGAACTGCCAAAGGGGGCGGAGTTGCAATCTACTGCAGAGATAGCCTGCAGAGTTCTGTCATACTATCCAGGTCTGTGTCCAAACAATTTGAGCTTCTACTTTTAAAAATCCACCTTTGCAGAAAYAAGTCTCTCACCGTTGCCACTTGCTATAGACCACCTTCTGCCCCCAGCTGTGCCCTGGACACCATATGTGAATTGATTTCCCCCCATCTATCTTCAGAGCTCGTGCTGTTAGGTGACCTAAACTGGGACATGCTTCACACCCCGGCCATCCTACAATCTCACACAAATTGCCCTCAATCTCACACAAATTATCAATGAACCTACCAGGTACAACCCCAAATCCATAAACATGGGCACCCTCATAGATATCATCCTAACCAACCTGCCCTCCAAATACACCTCTGCTGTCTTCAACCAGGATCTCAGCGATCACTGCCTCATTGCCTGCGTCCGTAATGGGTCTGTGGTCAAATGACCATTCCTCATCACTGTCAAACGCTCCCTAAAACTCTTCAGCGAGCAGGCCTTTCTAATCGTCCTGGCCTGGGTATCCTGGAAGGATATTGACCTCATTCCGTCAGTAGAGGATGCCTGGTTATTCTTTAAAAGTGCTTTCCTCACCATCTTAAATAGGCATTCCCCATTCAAAAAATGTAGAACCAAGAACAGATATAGATAGCCCTTGGTTTACTCCAGACCTGACTGCCCTTGACCAACACAAAAATATCCTGTGGCGTACTGCATTAGCATCGAATAGCCCCCGCGATATGCAACTTTTCAGTGAAGTTAGGAACCAATATACACAGGCAGTTAGGAAAGCAAAGGCTAGCTTTTACAAACAGGTATTTGCATCATGTAGCACAAACTCCAAAAGGTTCTGGGACACTGTAAAGTCCTCCTCCCAGCTGTCYACTGCACAGAGGCTAGGAAACACCGATAAATCCACGATAATTTAGAAAAAATACCTATGACATTACACATTTAGTAAGGACAGCATTTGCTTTCGCGCGATTGTATTTTGAAATTTAAGAAAGGCAAACTGACAGCCGCAACCAACCATATACATATAATCCATAGATGGCACTTCCCATTCAAGTGAAGACAGGCAGCCATTGTTAGTGTACCCAACAATGTGTGATTCCTTCACCATTACATCATCCTTTAAAATAAAGTGAATAACCTCTGTTATATATTCTTGTTTGTTTTGTCAAGAAGGTCCAGTAGGTTAATATGAATAGTACTGATTACTTTATTACAACCATGTTGGTAAGGTTGACTTCAGTGAAATATTGTTATGCATTTAATGTTTTGGTATTGTAATACTTTCTGTAACTGGTCTCATCACCTGCTGCTTGCATTTCAATAACTAAGTTGTTAATGAATAATCAAGGTAAGTATATACATAGCTCTAACGTTCTACTTCTGTTTGATGAAACTGTAGCGGCATCATGCTATTGTGCAGTCTGTAATTTGAGCATTAGTTTGATTAGCTAACATAGCTAACTAGCTAGCTACGGTGAAGAGGTCGATTTGATGCAACAAAGTTTGTAGCCGATCTGAGCTGATGCCTGTTAGATACACTGCTCAAAAAAATAAAGGGAACACTTAAACAACACAATGTAACTCCAAGTCAATCACACTTCTGTGAAATAAAACTGTCCACTTAGGAAGCAACACTGATTGACAATAAATTTCACATGCTGTTGTGCAAATGGAATAGACAACAGGTTGAAATTATAGGCAATTAGCAAGACACCCCCAATAAAGGAGTGGTTCTGCAGGTGGTGACCACAAACCACTTCTCAGTTCCTATGCTTCCTGGCTTGATGCTTTTGGTCACATTTGTGAATTGCTGGCGTGCTTCACTACTATGGCAGCATGAGACGGAGTCTACAAACCCCAATACAAGTGGGTCGCTGTTATGAGCGTCAGGATCCAGGATGGCACATCAATGCGCGCTGGGGCAAGAAGGTTAGCTGTGTTGTCAGCGTAGGTGTCCAGAGCATGGAGGGCTACCGGAGGACAGGACCAGCGATAGTACATTCGGAGGAGAACGTGGAGAGGCGCTAGCGAGCGGCTGAACACCAGCAGCAGGACACGCCTACTGCTCCACCTCTTTGTGCCAAGGAGGAGGCAGGGGGACACTGCCAAGCCTTGGCAAAATGACCTCCAGCAGGCCACAAATGTAGCATGTTGTCGCTCAAACGGTCAGAAACAGACTCCATAGGGTGGTATGAGGCCCGACGTCCACAGGTGGTGGTTGTGCTTACAGCCCAACACCGTGCACGACGTTGGCATTTGCCAGAGAACACCGAAGAGTGGCAAATTCGCACTGGCGCCCTGTGCTCTTCACAGATGAAAGCAGGTTCACACTGAGCACAATGTGACAGACGTGACAGAGTCTGGAGACCCGTGGAGAACTTCTGCTGCCTGCAACATCCTCCAGGGATGACCGGTTTGGCGGTGGGTCAGTCATGGTGTGGCGGTGGCATTTCTTTGGGGGCCGCACAGCCCTCATTTGCTCGCCAGAGGTAGCCTGACTGCCATTAGGTACCGAGAATGAGATCCTCAGACCCCTTGTGAGACCATATGTCTGGTGCGGTGGCCCTGGGTTCCTCCTAATTGCAGACAATGCTTAGACCTCATGTGGCTGGAGTGTGTCAGCAGTTCCTGCAAGAGAAGGCATTGATGCTATGGACTGGCCCGCCCGTTCCCCAGACCTGAATCCCAATTGACCACATCTGGGACATCATGTCTCGCCTCCATCCACCAACGCCACGTTGCACCACAGACTGTCCAAGAGGTTGGCGGATGCTTTAGTCCCGGTCTGGGAGGAGATCCCTCAGGAGACCATCCGCCACCTCATCAGGAGGATGCCCAGGCGTTGTAGGGAAGGTCATACAGGCACGTGGAGGCCACACACACTTACTGAGCCTCATTTTACTTGTTTTTAAGGACATTACATCTGTCACGATCATGTTGACATGAATGAGAGGACCAAGGCGCAACATGATAGAATACATCTTCTTTATTTTATAACGAAGATGATCACGAAACACTTAAACAACACTAACAAAAACAACAAACGATCGTGAAACTTCAAACGCAAGTGCACACACAAACTACTTACGTCGACATATACATATACAATGTACCCACAAACAGCTAAAGCCTATGGCAGCCTTAAATATGGTCCAATTAGAGACAACCGAAACCAGCTGTCTCTAGAGAAACCCATTCAGGCAACCATAGACTTTCCTAAGAAAACTACACACCCATAGACACAGCTAGATACATACACTCACACAAACCCATACACTACCACCAACACCACCTCTACCATATAAATACCCCCAACACACACATTACCCCATTGTCACACCCTGACCTAACAAAATAATAAAGAAAACAAATAAACTAAGGCCAACAGGGCTGACAACCATCAAAGTTGGATCAGCCTGTAGTGTGGTTTTCCACTTTAATTTTGAGTGTGACTCCAAATCCAGACCTCCATGGGTTGATACATTTGATTTCCATTGATAATTTTTGTGTGATTTTGTTGTCAGCACATTCAACTATGTAAAGAAAAAAGTATTTAATAAGAATATTTCATTCATTCAGATCTAGGATGTGTTATTTTAGTGTTCCCTTTATTTTTTTGAGCAGTGTAGTTCATCTACCTTGGATTTAATTGTGAATATGGCTGAGATTGAACGCAAGTAGTACTGTATGTTGAGGGTCAATGTTGTCAAGGTACAACAATTTAGCTCTAGCCAGCTAGCCCACTTGTGCCATAGCTGGGCTGCTCTTGAGACATGAACCTGGAAGCCTGGCTAGAAAGCTAGCTAGCAACTATCGTTTCAACATCAACATATTTCAATGATGTAGGCTATCTGGATTGAATTACATTTTGAATATGGCTTTGATATGGCGGTAAAGAAAAATCCATGTATATTGAGCATCAGCTAGCTAGCTAAAAACTTGTGTAGCTAGCTATCTACTGTTGCAAAGATACGAGTGGCTAGGTTTCAGTTTTGCATCACAGCTCGGTACATATACCAGGTAGATCTTCAATGAGGACATGCTGCATTTCTCACTTCGAATTAGAATTACAGAGCATACAATCTCATTCTATTTTTTTGGTTTCTCCTTCAACAGAAATTATATGTGAGCCTGTTATCCCCCATGTAATTAGTTAGCTCTCCTTCATGATTTTCTGTAAAATGTCTATCCATCCTTCTAGCAAGAAGACGCCGCGATCCGCTCGCTAGTTATCTGCTGACCATATAGGGAATTGAGTTCTCAACCAGTGTGCCAATGTGTGTGCCGTCCCGTAATATGGAGTATTGACGAAGAAATTACGAAGGGAAAAAAACACTAACATGTATTGCTGGCTCAAAAACGGATATAGATTAACCTGTGTAAATATCATACAGAGTTCACATTGTTTTGAAATATTAGCGTATCACTCATAGAAAAGAAACATGGTATGCACAGGTAACCTCAGAGATCATGCTCTCCGCCTCCATTTCACTTGTTTCACTTGCTTCTACAGAGGACTTCCTCTGTCCCTTCCTCCCTCTTTTTCTACCACACTGCTTTCTCCTGGCAATCCTAGCATGGCCTGTCACTATCCCAGCGCACACGGACAGATGGGGCCTGCTTTTTATGTACTAATCAAGGAGGAATTTGCTCCCTCACAGACACGTCACCCTCCTGACCCCCGCGTCTAGTCACATGAATTATTCATCCTCAGCGAGGTGAGAGCTGCTTCCATGGAAGGACGGGAAGGGAGAAGAGGGAGGGGGGTGGGGGGAGGATAGGGGCGGAGGGACGTATATAGTTCCGGCGCCAGCTCACCTCTCGGTGTTCACAATGCGTTCCCTCTCCGCCCCACAGGAGGTTTGCTTGGAACATCTGGGTCAGTCCCCTTGTGCTGTCCCCTTCTCTCTCATCCCTCCATTCTATCATCCTTCCTCCCTCCATCCCTCTCTCTAGAGATGCCTGAGGGACACTCCATCAGGGCCATTGACATCAGGAGCAGAGCAGAGTGACTAAGTGAGGAATAGGGGGTACGGTGGAGGAGAAGGAACAAACATTCATGGATTGCTAAGGTCAGATGAAAGTCATATTTTAGTTTGGTTCGGTGGAACTGTTAAACTGTTGTTTTATTCCCTCTGAATTCATATAGCCACATTTTCAAACTTCAAACGATTGATTGATAGTGACAAAATGAACAGGAGGATACTTTGTAAAAGCTACACAGAAAGACGAGCAGCGACAGACATGCTTTCACCTACCATCTCATAAAACCTGGGGCACCTCAAGTTAAACAYTCTCTAATTATGTCACTTCATATCTATTCCCTCCAAAAAGGGGATACAAGTGAAGAGAGAGAGACCTTTTAATTTGGTGGTGGAAACGCTGATTGTGCGACCTCTTGGAAAGGAAGTGGTGTGCGCGACGGCCCGAATCAGTGACAACATTTACAGAGGTAATCACAGGGAAAAACCATATGAGCTACCCGTATAGGTTGCTAAATGCTAGAAGCATGATTAGGTCAGCGTGGGAAAATTACACATTATACATGATCTTTAATATGAGGCCTTTATAAACCATTTGCTAATTATTCGTTTCGTCTTTTTCCCTGGACTCATCTAAAGTGTGGGCTATTTATACTTTATGAATTCTTTCGAAATGTTTTCAGTGTCCAGTGTCATTTCTCACAAAAAGATGGACATGCCATTGGTAGACATTACAGCAGTACCTTAAGGTCTCAAAATGGCCAAGAACATATCGATGGTTTAACAATAAGCACACAATACAGATGTTTAAGAAAATATTTTGAATATTGTATTACAAAACAGTCACACTGTTGTAATAGTGTGATGTGTAACTTAAGACAAACTCCATCCTGTGTAAAATACAGTTTTTAGTCTGAAAATGGTAAAATAAGCCTTTCTTGACAATGACTTTTCCACCAAAACCAAGGCGTGGATTGCAGCARTCACTCCTTAGACCAGTCTAATCTTGGTTAACCCAGATCTAAAATCTTGCATACTGTGATTCAGTTCTGGGTCCATACATTTTAGAAATAGGGTGTTCTGGTTTGCAGTCTCCACCCTCTAATAAGGAAACTCTCATGCCTTTTAGGGAATGATAATCTTATAATTGGCAAAAGCTAAATCTGATTTAGAAATTAAAATTAAAGAAAAATAAATYACTATTTTAGAAAAAGCCCAATATTATTGTACTTTTGAAGATATCAACTGGTTAAACCAAATAAAGCATACTACTTAATGGCAAATAAACCTGGTAAACATCYTGCAGCTTTCACAAAATGAATACATGCTTAACCAGTTATAATTTTTAAAGATAAAGATACAAGAGCGGCGATGAGAAACAACAACGTGATTAATTGCAATTTTAAGAACTATGAGAGTGATGGAGTGCTGCATCAGGTGACCTGGCCTCCACAGTCACCCGACCTCAACCCAATTGAGATGGTTTGGGATGAGTTGGACCGCAGAGTGAAGGAAAAGCAGCCAACTGTTGGAAAAACATTCCTTATGAAGGCTGGTTGAGAGAATGCCAAGAGTGTGCAAAGCTGTCATCAAGGCAAAGGGTGGCTACTTTGAAGAATCTCAAATATAAAATATATTTTGATTTGTTTAACACTTTTTGGGGTTACTACATGATTCCATATGTGTTATTTCATAGTTTTGATGTCTTCACTATTATTATACAATATAGAAAATAGTTAAAATAAAGAAAAACTCTGGAATGAGTAGGTGTGTCCAAACTTTTGACTGGTACTGTATATATATATATATATATATAAAAATCAAGGGATCTGAATACTTGTATACTCCGAATGCCCTGTATATTAAACATCTTGTGCTTGGAGTAATGATTCATAAATAATAATAAACTATTTACTAATCCATTACAAATACTTGATTACATGAGGTTATTATATAAATTGATACCCATTATACTCATTTTAGCGAGGGTAATCCATTTAGATTCACCCATCAAGCTCACTCAGATCATTAGAAAGCTATTTCCATATTGCCCATTAGTTGCTTGAGTAACATTTGACTCGAAATAGAGGCACAGATTGTCTCTAGGCAGAACAATAACAAGTGGATGGGAATGACATGCAAATGCATCCTTAGATCTAAAAAACACATTGTCTGTCAGATCCACCAATGACAGGGAGAGTTCCCAAAGGCATCAAGCAGATATAATGGCCTGCTTAGACTCCCTCCAACTTTGTCAGAGTTTCGAAAATCTGTCATATTTACTGCTCTTCAATGTTCCTTTGAATAAATCATACCCATTGATGCTGAAACATAAATTCAGTATTGATGCTTTCATGTGTTTATCGGGGCCTTTTGGACGTCCATCTTAATAGATGGAAATAGGAGAGTACGGCACGCTCCGCCGAGAATCCATCCATGAAGCGATGACTTTCAGCTACCTTGCACAAGGTGGGCAAACCAGTGGGGAGCAAGAAGCCATTATGGGCAATGTTGTGGTTCATTTGGTTGCCGTGCACTGTGCAGGAAAACATGATCTTTCCCAGTGGCCAGAGGTTTCAGCACAGCAGGGGCGCTGGAGAGGAGTCGCCTGTAAATTACAGACTAATTACAGCTTGTATTGAGCTGGAATCCAGCCTGAGCCCAACCCACCACTATTCTCCACTGCGAAAAGACACAGGAGGACTTTACACTTCACTTAAGCACAGCGGTCATATGCAGCACAGTAGATCATCAGAGATGCAGCTCAATGGATTTCGAGCTGTAGTGAAGCATCAGCCTTTAGTGCTAAAAAAAGACACTCTACAGAGTACACATACAGTTGAAGTCGGAAGTTTATATACACCTTTGTCAAATACATTTAAACTCAGTTTTTCACAATTCCTGACATTTAATCCAAGTAAAAATTCCCTGTCTTAGGTCAGTTAGGATCACCACTTTATTTAAAGAATGTGAAATGTCAGAATAATAGTAGAGAGAATGATTTATTTATTTCAGCTTTTATTTCTTTCATCACATTCCCAGTGGGTCAGAAGTTTACATACACTCAATTAGTATTTGGTAGCATTGCCTTTACATGATTTAACTTGGGTCAAACGCTTAGGGTAGCCTTCCACAAGCTTCCCACAATAAATTGGGTAAATTTTGKCCCATTCCTCCTGAAAGAGCTGGTGTAACTGAGTCAGGTTTTTATGCCTCCATGCTCGCACAAGCTTTTTCAGTTCTGCCCACAAATTTTCTATAGGATTGAGGTCAGGGCTTTGTAATGGCCACTCCAATACCCTGACTTTGTTGTCCTAAARCCATTCTGCCACAACTCTGGAAGTATGCTTGGGGTCATTGTTCATTTGGAAGACCCATTTGCGATCAAGCTTTAACTTCCTGACTGATGTCTTGAGATGTTGCTTCAATATATCCACATWTTTTYCCTACCTCATGATGCCACCTATTTTGTGAAGTGCACCAGTCCCTCCTKCAGCAAAGCACCCCAAAAACATGATGCTGGTCATCATGGCCAAACAGTTCTATTTTTATTTCATCAGAMCAGAGGAAATGTCTCCAAAAAGTACGATCTTTGTCCCCATGTGTAGTTGCAAACCGTAGTCTGGCTTTTTTATGGCGGTTTTGGAGCAGTGGCTTCTTCCTTGCTATGCTGCCTTTCAGGTTATGTCAATATAGGACTCGTTTTACTGTGGATATAGATACTTTTGTAGCTGTTTCCTCCAGCATCTTCACAAGGTCCTTTGCTGTTGTTCTGGGATTGATTTGCACTTTTCGCACCAAAGTACGTTCATCTCTAGGAGACACGATGCTTCTCCTTCCTGAGCGGTATGACGGCTGCGTAGTCTCATGGTGTTTATCCTTTTGTAGTATTGTTTGTACAGATCAACGTGGTACCTTCAGGCGGTTGGAAATTGCTCCCAAGAATGAACCAGAGTTGTGGTCTACAGTTTTTTTTTCTGAGGTCTTGGCTGATTTATTTTTATTTTCCCATGATGTCAAGCAGAGGCACTGAGTTGAAAGGTAGGCCTTGAAATACATCCACAGGTACACCTCTAATTTACTCAAATGATGTCAATTAGCCTATCAGAAGCGTCTAAAGCCATGACATCATTTTCTGGAATTTTCCAAGCTGTTTATAGGCACAGTCAACTTAGTGCATGTAAACTTCTGACCCACTGGAATTGTGATAAAGTGAATAAGTGAAATAAKCTGTCTGCAAACAATTGTTGGAAAAATTGCTTGTGTCATGCACAAARTAGATGTCCTAACCGACTTGCCAAAATGACAGTTTGTTAATAAGAATTTTGTGGAGTGGTTGAAAAACGAGTTTTAATGACTCCAGCCTAAGTGTATGTAAACTTCCGACTTCAACTGTATCTATGCACACAATAGACATAGGATAGACGTACTACATATTTCCATGAATAATGAGTAACTCACTAACACGACTTAAAAAATACATTCCATTGGTCATAATCGAAAATGGATCCTATTATTGGGAACAGAACTGTGAGGTAGTCTTTTAAGTTGAGATCAACTAACATTGGACATCATATCAAAGATAAGACATTTGCCCCTTACATCAACACATATATATATATATTTTTTTTTTGTATATATATATATTTTTTCAACACTGTTGCCTCATCTGCACAGAGCCAGAATTGTCAAATAAATAACAGGACAATCACAACATGGCGTCACATGCTGTAAGTGTGATGCAAATCCCCGGTCACCYGGGTTTCTCAGACAAAAAAGCAGATAAGGTGAAAAATCTGTCGATGTGCCCTTGAGCAAGGCACTTAACCCTAATTGCTCCAGGGATCATGGCAGACGCTGGCCATGACCCCACTCTCTGAGGGTGTCTCAGAGAGTTTGGATATGCAGAAAAATTATCAAATTCACACGTGTATTAATACATGCTTGTATAGTGTGAAAAAATATATACACTACCGTTAAAAAGTTTGGGGTCACTTAGAAATGTCCTTGTTTTTGAAAGAAAAAAGGCCAGCATCCCGGAGTCGCCTCTTCACTGTTGACGTTGAGATTGGTGTTTTGCGGGTACTATATAATGAAGCTGCCAGTTGAGGACTTGTGAGGTGTTTCTCCAACTAAACACTCTAATTTACTTGTCCTCTTGCTCAGTTGTGCACCGGGGCCTCCCACTCCTCTTTCTATTCTGGTGAGAGCTTCACCAACTGTAACATTTGGCACTTTGCATTAGGGCAGGTAGCTCTTCTACCATCACCAAACCCAGATTCATCCTTTGGACTGCCAGATGGTGAAGAGTGATTCATACTCCAGAGAATGCTACGTGTGAAAATTTAAATTTTGTTCATTCTCTAAACATTTTGGCCATGAATTGTACAGTAGCGAGGCTTAAAAGTATCGAGGCTACATACAGACACCGGTTAGTCAGGCTGATAGAGGTAGTATGTACATGTAGATATGATTAAAGTAACTATGCATATATGATGAACAGAGAGTAGCAGTAGCGTAACAGAGAGTAGTAGCAGCGTAAAAAAAGGGGTTGGGGGGGCACACAATGCAAATAGTCTGGGTAGCCATTTGATTACCTGTTCAGGAGTCTTTTGGCTTGGGGTAAAAATGTTGAGAAGCCTTTTTGTCCTAGACTTGGCATCCCGGTACGCTTGCCATGCGGTAGTAGAGGAGAACAGTCACTAGACTGGGGGTGGCTGGGGTCTTTGACAATTTTTAGGGCTTCCTCTGACACCGCCTGGTGTAGAGGTCCTGGATGGCAGGCAGCTTAGCACAGTGTGTACTGGGCCGTACGGCACTACCCTCTGTGGTCCCTTGCGGTCAGAGGCCGAGCAGTTTGCCTACAGCAGTGATGCAACCAGTCAGGATGTTCTCGATGTTGCAGCTGTAGAACCTTTTGAGGATCTCAGGACCCATGCCAAATTTTTTAGTTTCCTGAGGGGGATTAGGCCTTTGGTCGTGCCCTCTCATCAGACGTCTTGGTGTGTTTGGACCATTCTAGTTTGTTGTTACGTGGAACTCCAAGGAACTTGAAGCTCTCAACCTGCTCCACTACAGCCCGTGCGATGAGAATCACTTCGCTCTCTAAACACTCCACTGGATTCCAGTCCGAAGCTTGCATCATTTTCAACTGCCCTTACCTTCAGGCTATGCTCAAACCCTACACCCAACAGAGTACTCCGTTCTGCCACCTCTGGTCTTGTGGCCCTTCCACCCCTGCAAGAGGTCAGCTCCCACAGTCAAGCCCTTCTCTGTCCTGGCACTCCAATTGTGGAGCAAGCCTCCCCCTAAAAGTCAGGAGAGTGGAGTCCTGCCCATCTTCCAAAAATGTCTGAAACCCTACTTCTTGAAGAGTATCTTAAAATAAATCCCCCAAATGAAAAAAAGGCACTTATCTTTTCCTGCTAGCACTGCCTTTGCTGATAAATACTTTGTTGAGGGAAATTTACTTGATACGATTGTGTTGTTGTCTCCTAGCTACATTATCTTAAGGTGAATGCAGTAATTGTAAGTTGCTTCTGTATAAGAGCATCTGCTAAATTACTAAAATGTAAAATAATAATTATTGGACTGTCGGTCTGATGCGCCTGCCTCCCTCAGAACCCCTCAATACAGCGGCTGTTTCTTTGTGTGCTCTATGCTAGCTGCTGCGACTCTCTTCCAGCAGGCACAAATTGTCCGCACAATGCCCTCCACCTCCCACCACCTATCACTTCTCACTTTCTCTTTCCACCTCTCCTCCCTATATTTGGATGGCTGTTAGTACAACTGCAGTGACACCCCCATTTAACCCTTCGTCAAGGCCTCATAGCAGCATCCGCCTGTATAATGATATCTGTTTTATTGGGATAAAATCCTGTTATCTGTTATCCTTAGCCGTATCTACCAGCTGTTGGTTTCCGATGGGTAATTTTTTTCTTTCGATCATTGAAGGCAATCCTGCTGTCCATAAAACAGGCACAGAAGTTGGCCAGGAAATAAAAATGTGGGAGGAGGAATGTGTGGTGTGTTTGTGTGTTGAATAGTATTTGTCATTACTTTACCCAGAGGTTGAGCTAATTACATACAGCTGCGGTCTGACAAGACCATCGTGACATTACAATGGAGCGAGTCATCAATTGTCACACAGAGAGACCTGTTAATATTCCCTGGAAAGACTTGTGTTTAATAAACAATGTCCATTTTCCTTCACCGAGTACTTTCTCGTGTGAATCAGGCGGCAGCATGATTCAGGTACAGATTTATTCATGATAATACTGAAAGATGGTATGAAACCTACTTCAAAAGCGCTCTTCAAACCACAAGCCACCCCAACGCAAATAAGGTAATTTCCTGCGACTTAAAAAATGCAGTGTGTGACTTTGTCCCCACTCCCTCCTTCTTTGTTACATCACTCATGTAGGAATTAGATAATTACTTACCTCTCCCTCTAACCAACTAACACTTACCCAGGCTTTAATGACACAGGTGGGCACTGTCCCGTCTCACCTTGGCATTGCAGGTGTGGCATTTTACCGGTGGGCCCCCCTGTAATACAGCGGCAAACAGTGTGTAAATATCACCTGAACCTGTGCCACACCGCCATGCCATAATGGCACGGACCTGGGCTAAGAGGCTTTACCAAAGCTGCAATCTACCAGCCTCCCAGGTGCTAATGGGTTGCCCTCTCTTCCATTCTCAGCTGTGGAGATTGGTCACGGGATCTCACTACTTTCACTACCCTCCATCCCAATTCTCTGGAGTTGTGGGGGGATGGGGGTGCAGCACTCTCAGCACCCCTACTTCCTGCAGCTATGTCCCCTGGGGCCTCCTGAAAGACTTGAATGCCATCCTGATTCTTTGACAAATACAATATTGGAGGAAACAAAGATAGAAGTTTCTGAGCAGAGGTGGAAGTTCTGGGTGGAGAGAGAGTTGTTTTTACTGGGGCCAGAGTAATATGGGGCCTGTCAATATACGCTACTGTATGGAATGGTAAGAGAAAGTAAGAAAGAAGGGGAGTAGAGAAGAGAGGAAAGAAGAAGAACAGACAAGAATAGACAAGAAAAACACAAAAAAGAGGAACTAGTGAAGCTAGGAACAGTGCCCCATGGTAACCGAGCTGTGAATGATTTGACAGAGAGCTGCTGCCCAGGCTGGGGATGGCGGGGAGAGAGGGTGAATGAATACCCATGGTGGGTGTGGCTAGCTTTGATACAGGGTCTCAAGTGTGCTTGCTTTGATACAGTGCCTCAGATCTTGAAGCTCAGACTCATCTCCCTCCAGTCATCACACACAATTCTCCTGTAGAGCAAGAGAACCATAACAGATCCCCGGGACTGGACTGGACATACATGCCCATATTTTTCCTTCTCCCTCTGACTCCCTTTCACTCTCTCTTTCTTCATTTCTCTATCTCTGCCTCTCCATCCCTCCTTTTCTCTCTTAATGCATTCCTCTCTCCCCGCAGCTCCTCCTCCTTTCTCTTTTTCTTTGTCTCTTATCTCAGTGCAGATTGCTCGTGGGCTTCTTTCTCACTCTTGGTGGAGAGATGCTTGTAAACACCATTGAGGAGGGTTCGTCTCTCGTGGGCCTCGTTTGCCTTGTGTGTACTATACATTATTTTTTGAGGAAGACAAAGACCCGGGTGTTGTGCCTGAGAAGCAACAAATAAAAGAACAAGGTCTTCTGCTCAGGGATGTCCAAATCAAATAAAGTTTATTTGTTGCATACACAGATTAACAGATGTTAAAGCAGGTGCTGCGAAATGCTTTTGTTTCTATCTCCAGCAGTGCACTAAATGGTTCAAGAGTACATACTATATACAATACCCCCCCCCCCCCAAAAAAAAAATAAGAAACAGGAGATTAAGACATATCAGAGGGAGCAATGCCAGAGTCACACAAGGTTGACACAAGGTACAGATTACATAAGGTACAAGTTGTTCTTCTGGCTGTTTCTCTTTTCGTCTGACCACATTTTTATTCATTTTGTAATTGTCTCCTTCTGGAAGAGGGGCACAATCACACATTCTGTGGGCTGCCCTCAAGAACAACACAACAAAACATAGAACAAAGATACATAAACACCAACACTGAATCACTCGCAACCTCCCATCCAATTCCCCAACCACACCCATCCAACCACCACTATTCCTTCACCCTCACCACTTATCCCCCCCCCAAACATCCAAAGTTGAGCGTGCTTTATAATATTTTGGTGGGTGCTTATAACGCTACCTTCGAAAGTTTGCGGTCACTTAGAAATGTCCTTGTTTTTGAAAGAAAAGCAATTTTTTGTCCCCCCCCAACAAACATAAAATTGATCAGAAATACAGTGTAGACATTGTTACTATTGTAGCTGGAAACGGCTGATTTTTAATGGAATATCTACGTCGGCGTACAGAGGCCCATTATCAGCAACTATCACTCCTGTGTTTTAAATGGCACGTTGTGTTAGCTAATCCAACTTTATCAATTTAAAAGGCTAATTGATCATTAGAAAACTGTTGTTCTGAATAAAGGAGCAATTACACGGGCCTTCTTTAGACTAGTTGAGTATTGGGGCATCAGCATTTGTGGGTTCGATTACAGGCTCAAAAGGCTAGAAACAAAGAATTTCTTCTGAAACTTGTCAGTCTGTTCTTGTTCTGAGAAATGAAGGCTATTCCATGCGAGAAATTGCCAAGAAACTGAAGATCTCGTACACGCTGTGTACTACTCCCTTCACAGAAACAGCGCAAACTGGCTCTCACCAGA